>NC_141905.1:33049696-33352727 GCF_057802395.1 Ceratotherium simum simum
TAGTTTCTTTCACTTAGTAATTTGCATTTATGGTTCCTCTATATTTTTTCATGGCTCGATCACTGATTTCCTTTTAACACTGAATAACATTCCATTATCTGGATTTACCATAGTTTGTTTATCCATTCACCTACTGAAGGAAATCTTGGTTTTTCCAAGGTTGGCAATTATGAATAAAGCTGCTATAAACATCTGTGTGCAGGTTTTTTTGTGCATTTTTAACAAGTTTTTGACTCCTTTTGCTAAGTAATGAGGAGAACGATTGCTGGATCATATTGTAATAGTATGTTTAGTTTTGTTAGAAACCACCAAACTGCCTTCCAAAGTGGCTATATCCTTTTGCGTTCCCATGTTGGTTTATTCTTTCCCTTTGAATGGGCCAGGCTTTCCAATTTTTTGTATGCCCTGTCTTTTGTTTGTTTGTTGTGAGAACTAGGTAATTGAATCTAATAACATGGTAACGCTGGAAATCACATTCTCTGCCTTCTCCAGGGCTAGCTGTGTTTTTGTTTTGTGATTGCTGTAGGTTCTATGTCAGTGATCAGCCTGAGGTGTAAATGTAAGGTCTTCTCAGGTCTTTTCTGAGCCTGCACCTTTTCCTGGCCATGCACAGTGACTTTCTAAATTCTCCTGTATATGCAGTTACTTTTGAATGTCCTAGATCTTAAGTGTCTGACTCCCAAACGTGGAAAAAGAAAAAGAAATGAAGGGGAGGAAAAAAGAATAAAATAAAAGGGAACCAAACACCAGCCCTGTAAATCCTCTGGAAGTCTCTTCAGCTGGAGGGTTTGCAACAGTGGTTGAAGGGGTGCAACAACAGCTTACCCCGTAAACCTTTGTACCTGCATCTCGGTGATCAGAAGCAGGGATCAGAGCACCAGTCTCAAATATAAGGGCATTGCCTTATTATTATTACTAATTATACATTATTGCGTACCCTGGCTCCCACAAGCTATCTCCAAGCTACTCTTGGAGCACATGCATGGCTTTCTGTCACAGGGCCTGGGGGTAGTGGATAGGTAGCTGCTACTATGCAAAGAGCTGAAATTGACCAAAATTAATTGCTGTTTACCACCCAAGCCTCCCCCTAGAAATTGCAAGCCTTTAATAAACTTGAGAGTTCCAAAATAGTTACATTAGACAGATTCTGCCTCAGTGGGGAGACAGATTCCTGGTGCTTCCTTCCTGCTCTGCTGTCTTCTCAGAATCATCCTGTCATAGCTTCATCTTTGAAAACTCCTTCACTCGCCTGCTCTTCAGTGCCACTGTTGCTATAAATTAAGTTCCTTGTGTATGTGGATCTGTTTCTATGATCTCTATTTTATTCCTTCAACCTGTGGATTTGTCGCTGTCCCACTTTCACATTATGTAATTTGTATGACACTATAATAAATTCTGCTGTTTGGGATAAAGCAAGTCCTTGCTATTCTTCCTGTTCTTCAAGAATGCCTTGGCTGTTTTTGGCTTTTTACTGTCATGGAAATTTTAATATCAGCCTGTCAAGTTCTCTCCAAAAAGACATTTTGGGGTTTTGATTAGTATTGCATTGAATCTCTAGATTAATTTGTGGAAAAGTTATCTTTACAATTTTGACTTTTCTAATCAACTTCCAAACCTTTTAAATGTCTTCTAATAAAATGTTTAAAATTTTTCATCATAGAGGTCCTGTACATCTTTTGGTAGTTTTATTCCTAGGTACTTCTTTTTAATGCTATTATTTTAAAAATTCTACTTTCGAAGGTGTCTTTGGCATGTAGTAATAGTTGACATTTATATATTGATTTTAAATCCAACCATGTTGGTAAACTCTTATTAATAACTTAGTAATGTATAAAATCATATTATCTGTGAATCAGTTTAGTTTTGTTTCTTTATTTCTAATACTTATGCTTAATGTATTTATATAAATTTCTTGCCTTAATGTCCTGGCTGGGACACCAGGATAATGTTCACAAGAAGTGCTGAAGATCAAGCTATCCTTGTCCTGTTTCCTCTCTGTGGGAAAACTTGCAGTTAAATACACAGTTAAGTGTCATATTTGCTGTAAGTTTTTTATTGATAAATCTTTATCAAATTAAGGAATTTCTCTTTTATTCCTAAATTTTTTAGAGTTTTTTTTAAACCATGAATGGATGTTAAGTTTTTAATGTTGCTCTTTCTGGGTCTATTGAGATGATCTATGATTTTTCTCCTTTAATCTGTTTATGTGGTGAATTATATAGATGGATTTTACTATTAAAAATAGGTTGGGGCTGGCCTGGTGGTGTAGTGGTTAAGTTCACGCACTCCGCTTTGGTGGCCCGGGGTTCGCAGGTTTGGATCCCAGGTGCGGACTGGCACACCACTTGTCAAGCCATGCTGTGGTGGCGTCCCATATAAAGTAGAGGAAGATGGGCATGGATGTTAGCCCAGGGCCAGTCTTCCTCAGCAAAAAAGAGGAGGATTTGGCAATGGATGTTAGCTCAGGATTAATCTTCCTCAAACACACACAAAAAATAGCTTTGTTTTTCTGCAATAACACCAATTTAGTCATCGTATATTAGCTTTTCAGACAGTGCTGCATTTGGTTTGCTATCATTTTAAAATATTATTTCTATTTATGTTTATTAGTGAACTTGGTCTATAATTTTCTGTTATTCTTTTTGCCAGGTTTTATTATTAAGGTTATGCTAGTCTAATAATATAAATTGGGGTGTGTACCCTTGTTTTGTGTGTGTTTGAAACAGAACCACTTTGAAGGTTGATAGACCTTGTCATTAAAGCCACCTGGGCTTGGTATTTTCTTTTTTGGAATTTTAAAAACATTCTTCAGCTTCTTTTTGACTATAAGGTAACTTTTTAAATTTCTCTTTGAGTCAGTTATTTGTAAGTTAAATTTTTCTAAGAATTTTTCCATTTTTGCCTGAATTTTAAATGTATTGGTGTAAAATTTACAGTGTCTGTATTGGCCTATTGCTGTGTGCAAACAACATATCAGTGACGTATAATAATCACTGTTTATTTCTTACTCTGTAGATTGGCTGAGGCGGTTCTTCTTCAGGCCATGGGTCAGCTGGAGTGGCTCTTATTTTCACTGCAAGTTGGGGCAGCTCTGTTTCAAGTTGCATGTTCATTAGGGTGGCTTTGCTCAGTATGTGGCTGAGTTGGGGTGGCTTTGTTAACTTGTTTCATTCTCAGGCCCAGTCCAGAGGGACAGCAACTATCTCTGGGTGTTTTATTCTCTTGGTGGTGGCACCTGCACACGTGCATCTTAAGCTTCTGCTTGTGTCACATTTGTTAAAATTCTGTTGACCAAAAGCAAATTACATGGCCAAACCTAAAGTTAAGATGGGGGAATACATGGTGCTCATTCACCATCAGGCCATGACAAGAATGTGCATGGTTTTTTTTTGTGTGTGTGTAATTTTATTTTATTTTTTAAATTGCGGTTTTAATACTACAAGATTGTGGAGAAGTGGGATTATTGTTTTAATATACCACAGTATTATCTTACAGTTTTTCTCATTGTAAGAAAAAAATTCACCGATCTGTTGTCTGCTTCTGTGAGTTTGTTTTTGTTTTGTTTTGTTTTTCATTTGTTTTTTATATTCCACATATGAGTGAAATCATAGAGTATCTGTCTTTCTCCATCTGACTTATTTCACTTAGCATAGTACCCTCGAGGTCCATTCGTGTTGTCGCAAATGGCAAGATTACATCTTTTTCATGACTGAGTAGTATTCCATTGTGTATATATACCACATCTTCTTTACCCATTCGTCTATCTGCGGGCACTTAGGTTGTTTCCAGCTATGTGTTTGTTTTTATCTGCTCATTTTATCTGCTCATAACTGAAGAAGTTATATTCCGGTATCCTACACTGTTTGACAAGTTTTGATTTCTCCATGTAGGTTTGTCAATTTTTGTTTTTGCTTTTGAGGCTATGTTTTTAAATGTATAAAATTAAAATTTTATGTCTTCTTGGTGAATTTATGTCCTTTTGTCATTGTGATTGTGATCCTTTAGATCTCTAGTAGTAACTTTTGTTTCTTTGAAGTCTGTTTTATCTGATGTTAATAGAGCTACACCTGCTTTTATATATTTTCTTTCCAATTCATTTACCTGGTGTATATATTTTTCCTGTTCCTTTACTATGTGTTTCTGTATGTTTTAGATGAATCTCACATAAACAGCATTCAGTTAGATTTTTAAGTCCAGTCTGGTTGCCTTTTAAGTGGACCTTTTTGTCAGTTTATATTTTTTTATAATTGCTAATATATTTAAGTTTAAACCTGCCATCATATTTTGTACTGTATGTGCCACCTATTTGGTTTCATTTTCTCCCTTTTTTGCCTTTCTTTGGGTTGATAATTTTTTAAGTGAGTTTAATTCCTTCCACTTATTTGGAAGTTATATCCTCTTTTTTTAGTTGTTACTCTAGAAATAACAACATTTATCCTTAATTTATATTGATAAATACCTTTCCCATTTTTCCAGGCAATATAAGGACCTCCATTTACCTTTCCTAGGTTTTCATTCTCTCTTTTTTTTGGTGAGGAAGATTGGCTCTTGAGCTAATATCTGTTACCAATCTTCCTCTTTTTGCTTGAGAAAGACCAGCCCTGAGCTAACATCTGTGCCAGTCTTCCTCCATTTTGTATGTGGGTTGCTGTCATAGCATGGCTTGATCAGTGGTGTAGGTCTGCACCTGGGATCCAAACCCATGAACCTGGGCCATTGAAGTGGAGGGTGCCAAACTTAACCACTACACCACTGAGCCAGCCCCTCTCTCTCTATTTTTATTTTATTTTATTTTATTTTATATTTTTATTTTATTTTACTATTATTATTATTTTTTTTTGAGGAAGATCAGCCCTGAGCTAACATCCATGCCAATCCTCCTCTTTTTGCTGAGGAAGACCGGCCCTGAGCTAACATCTATTGCCAATCCTCCTCCTTTTTTTTCCCTTTTTTCTCCCCAAAGCCCCAGTAGATAGTTGTATGTCGTAGTTGCACATCCTTCTAGTTGCTGTATGTGGGATGCCGCCTCAGCATGGCCAGACAAGCGGTGCGTCGGTGTGCGCCCGGGATCCGAACCCAGGCTGCCAGTAGCGGAGCGCATGCACTCCACCGTCACGGGGCTGGCCCCCCCTCTCTATTTTTAAACCGCACAAGAACATTGCTTCATATAGTTGGTGTATCTTTAGAAATGCCTATGTGTATTCATTCTACTATGCCATTTTATATAAGGGTCATAAGCATCCATGGATTTTGGTATCCTCAGGGGTGCCTGGAACCAGTCCCCTGCAGATGCCGAGGGACAACCATATATTTAGTACCTTTTTTTGCTCTTGATATTTTCCAGTTAGTATCATTTTCCTTTTGTCTGACCACCCTCTGGAATTTTCCTTGATTAGACCTGCAGGTGACAGACTCTTGTGTGTATCTAAAAATGTCTTTAGTTCACCTTCATTCTTGAATGATATTGTTGGTTATAGAATTCTAGCTTGGTAGTTAACTTTTAGCACTTTGAAGATAACAATCTACTGTCTTTTGGCTTTGGTTGTTGTTGAGAAGTCAGCTGTTAGTTAGTATGTTACTCCTTTGAAGGTAATCTGTCTCTGTTTTTCTCTCTCTCTTCAGTTTTGATTTTGTTTGTCAGAATACAGATTTCTTCATTATTGGGATTCTTGAATCTGTGGAATAATATCTTTGATCGGTTATGGGAAATTCTAAACTGTTGTCTCTTTAAATATAGCTTCTCCTTTCTTCATGGGATTGTGATTGGATTTGTATTAAATCTTCTCACTCCACCCTATAGCCTTAATCTTTATTTTCCGAATTTTTGTCCCTCTTTGCTGCCTTCTTGATTGTTTTTATGATTTATATTTCAATTCACTAATTCTTGTGCTATATCTATTTTTTGTTGAACCCTTCCTTCAAGACCTTAATTTTGGTTATTGTGGTTTTTTAGTTCTAGTATTTCTCGTTGGTCCTTTTTAAAATCTGAAATAAAATTTCTCTAATGTTTCCAATTGTCAGTTTTCAAGCTTGGCTTTTATTTCTTGGACATTGAACCACTGTTAAACTTAGTTCTAGATTCTTGTGTTTGATAATTCCAATATCTGAAATCTTTAGGGAATCTTTTTTTTTTTTTTTTTTGGTGTGGAAGATCGGCCCTGAGCTAACATCTGCCAATCCTCCTCTTTTTGCTGAGGAAGACTGGCCCTGGGCTAACATCCATGCCTATCTTCCTCCACTTTATATGGGATGCCGCCACAGCATGGCTTGACAAGCGGTGCGTTGGTGCATGCCCGGGATCCTAACTGGTGAACCGATACCCCAGGCCGCCGCAGCAGAGCGCGCGCACTTAACCGCTTGTGCCACCAGGCTGGCCCCTAGGGAATCTATTTTTATAGTTTCTTCTTTCTGCTACATTTTGTTCATGGCTGTTCAAAACAGCCAAGCTGTTTCTTTGTATGCCCAGTTTTGTGTGCCTGATCATGTTTTTGAAAAATTATTTATGGGAATGATTTGATAAAGCCTTCCTATCCTTTTCCCATATATGAATCACAATCTATTATAAAAGGTAAATAAAAGCTCAACATATAAATGAGCAGGGGTGCTTACTATTAAAATCTTGTTTATACTGTTAAAATTATACATATATACGTATATTCCCAAAAATTTAGAGTTCATCTTTTTGTATTTATCACTTCGTGCATAATTTGTTAAACTATAAAGCAATATTTTTAGACAATTTTTTCAGGTGAAATATTTCATCAGTCCCTTGTGAAATATCACAGATTGTTTAATGTTATGCAGTTTTGTAATTCTTAACAGATAAAATGTGCATGATTTGAATGGTTATTCTTAGCTTTGTAAACTCAGTTTTTTTCCAGCAATTTTATTTATTTAACTGTTGGATTGGGGGAGAAATTTTAGTTATATATTGATTGAGATGTAAGGACTTACCTGCAGAGAGAATGTAGGTAGGTATCTGGTATTTCAACCAGTTTGATTTCCAGGTAGTTAGTACTGTAAGAACTATGTGTTATTTCCTTATTGAATAATTGTCAAAAATCTCCTCAAGGAAGCAGCCGAGGAACACTAGAAATGTGAATCCATCAAGGAGTTGATCGAAAAGCAAAAGGTTCAAATTCTAGTGGTTCAATATCATGGTGTTTTTGAGCTATTATATCAAGTCTAGGGCCTAAGATAGTTATGTTTGTTCAGTGGCTCTCAACTCCGACTTCATGCTATAATCCTTTAGAGAGTTTTTAGAAATATATATTGTTGCCTAGGCTTACCCCTAGGAGATTTTCAGTATTCTGCCGGGGTTAAGAACCACTGCTTTAGTAGACCGGTTTGAGGAGGAGTTTAACGAACTAGTATTGCAGTAAGTTTTAGATTATTGATATGTTCCTTTGAGGTGTCACAGTGAGTGCTTCCTGAAGGAGGCCGACTGGGCAATGTTAAACCCTTCTTCAACCAGAGCAGTTTGTCTGTTTTATGTGCTAGGATTCCATTTAACATTTCCTTTATTAAAAGAGTATCCTTATTAAGAAAATTTTGATTGACCTTGGCTCATCTGGTTCTGAGGTAAGGTGGTTGTTAGATTCTACGTAGTTTTCCAGTAATATGAAAGACTAGATGACTTGAAAACCATTTTGAATCAAAACGCCTTTTAAATAACATAGATTCGTTTGCCAGGAAGTAAAGGGGAGTCCACAGGGCAAAAACAAATATGAAAACCACAGCTTTGAACTGACTCTGGAGCTTCCCTGAAAGAATTTGCCAATCTAGGTAATGTATTAATTAGCTTATACTGTAAAACAAACCACCTGAAAACTTAGTGGCTTAAAACAATTATTTATTTAGCTAATAATTCTGTGGTTCAGTAATTTGGGCTGGGCTTAGCTGAGCAGTTCTCATCTTAGCTGGACTCAGTGATCAGCTGATAATCTGGCTAGGAGCTGGGAAGTCTCAGATAGCCTTAGCTAGGACAGCTTGTCTCTCCTCCAGATTGCTCCAGATTGTATGTCAGACTTCAACTGTTAACCTTGATGCCAACTGTTATTCTCCTGATGGTAGAGCAGGGTTCCTAAAAAGAAAGGAGAAAGAGTACAAAGCCACTTGTGAGGCATAGGCTCAGATCTGATACACTGTTATTTCTGCTGCATTCTGTTGTTCAAGGCAAGTCACAGGTCAGAGCCCATATTTAAGACGGAGAAACAGATTTCTCGTCTTGGTGGGAACAGCTGCAAAAGTCATAGTGTAAGGATAATGGATATAGGAAAAGGAATAATTTTGGCCCTTTTTATAAACAATATTCCACAGATGGCAAAGGGGTTTGGGACAGATGAGACCTAAGAACTTAGAGAAGCAGTAATGAGGCTTGAGAAACCATCTCCTCCCAATAAAACCACCTCATGGAAAGAGTTCACAATGAAATATTCCCTTGCTAGCATAAGGAGACTTGTCTGTCCTTGGCCTAGTTTCTGGTTTGGATCTCCCTTGAGAATTTGTTACCACAGAGCTATCAAAGGGCCTAAGGTAGGTTTGGGGCTTGTTGGAGTACTCCTGGGTTGGTGTATATATTGTGTTTCATAACATATAAAGGGTTTTAAATGAAATAACAGGCTGGCAGATTTGAAAAAAAGAACTTCTGGAAATGAGATAAAAACATAGTCATTGAAATTTAAAATTCAGTGTATAGGAGCCAGCCCAGTGATGTAGCAGTTAAGTTTGCATGCTCTGCTACGGCGGCCCGGGGTTTGCCCGTTTGGATCCTGGGCGCGGACCTACACACTGCTCATCAAGCCTTGCTGAGGCAGCATCCCACATAGAACAACTAGAAGAATGTACAACTATGACCTAGAACTATCTACTGGGTCTTTAGGGAGAAAAAAGGATTAAAAAATAAAGGAGGAAGATTGGCAACAGATGTTAGCTCAGGGCCAGTGTTCCTCAAAAAAAAAAAGAATGCACTCTTCTCTCCTCATTACTACTCCCTATTTCTCACCCCTGCTTTTAAAAAAAATTCAATGTGTAGTTAAAACAGCAGATTGTATACACTACTAAAGAGAAAAGTAATGATGTGAAAAATAGATCCAGGGATATTGCTCACGAGGGGCATGGATATAAAAGAGAGGTTAAGAAACTGGTAGGATATATTAGGAAGGTACAACGTTTGTCTAATACTATCAAGAAGAGAATTGAATAAATGGGAAAGAGATAATGTTTGCAGAAATAATGCTTAAGAATTTGCCAGACTTGGTTGAAGCCATAAAATCTGAGATGGAGGAACACAAGGCCTGAGCTGGATAATCACTTTTAACCCATTCTTAAACATAACAGTAGTGAAACATCAGAGGGAGTTGGATAGGTTTACTCATTAGTGGGTTTTCTTAGCATTAGTTCTGCAGTTTCTTAGGTTTGCTTCCACTCTGGTACCTCCAGAGGAGTCTGGGTGTATACCACATATAAGGATCAGTTTCTCGAGAAGAAAGGAAACATTGTTTTATTGTGCATTAGTGTGTGTGTGTGTGTATATATAGATATATATATATATGATATATGTATTGATTGATAAATATATATATCAGTCTTCTGATGAGTACTAGATTACTTGCCCAGTTCTTATCCTAAAGTTTTTGAGTGGTGCCCAAATGGTGGACCCTCGTAGACTATAGCTCTAGGCTAGAACCTGACAGGGAAGGGAGGAGGGGAACTTCCTTGGACAACATAGTTAGATCCTACCTCCACTGCTGGATCATCTTTTATAAGGGATTCCAGTATAGATCTGGGCCTTTTTAAATTTGGACATTTATGGAAATTTTCTGGACTTTGCTTACGCAGCCTACCTGTGTGGTACAAAATTCATTCCGTATAGAGTAAGGCTATTAATATTTTATACCAAAAATTCTAGAACTATAATGGTTTTATTAATTTATTTTTGAAGAGAAAGATTATATCAGTTAATGTTTGCTATGCTTTTCTAAATGTAAATTGTTTGGAAGTTAACATTAAGTCAGGTTTTCTATTGTTTTACTCTAGGCAGCACACTTCTGCTTTTGTTCCTTCATCAGGACGCATTTATTCTTTTGGACTTGGTGGTAACGGGCAGCTAGGAACTGGTTCAACAAGCAACAGGAAAAGTCCTTTCACTGTCAAAGGAAATTGGTTCCCTTATAGTGGGCAATGTCTACCAGATATTGGTAAGTTCTGTTATATTAAAGCTTTGCTACACAAATTAAAGTTATTATTAAAATATTTCTCTTAGATGATGAAGTTTTTTACAGTTGAAATGAAAGAATTCCAAGATATATTGTTTAGTGAAAATAGTAAGATAGAGCACAGAGTATATGATTGGTTAGTTTGTTTATATTTGCTTATATATGCATAAGGAAGCTCGAGATAAAGTAATAAAAGTGATTCTAGAGGGATGAGCATATGGGAACTGGGTGGTGACTACATACCAGAGGGAGGGAGTGTTTTGATTTTTTATTTTTAATTGTGGTAAAATACCCATAACATAAAATTTATTAACCATTTTTTAAGTGTATAATTCAGTATTATTAAGTATATTCACATTGTTGTGCAATCATTCTCCAGAACTCTCTTCATCTTGCAAAACTAAAACTCTGTATTCATTAAACAACACCTCTCCATTCACTCTTCCCACTATATAGCAACCACCATTCTACATTCTGTCTCTATGAATTTGACTTGATTCTAGTTACTTCATATAAGTAAAATCATATTGTATTTGTCTTTTTGTGACTGGCTAATTTCATAAACTTAGCATAATGTCCTTAAGGTTCAGCAGTGTTGTATTGTAGCGTGTGTCAGAATTTCTTTCCTTTTTAAGGCTGAATAATATTTTCTTGTATGTACATACCACATTTTGCTTATCCATCTGTTGATGGACAATTGGATTGTTTCCACCTTTTGACTATTGTGAATAATGCTGCTAAAAACATGGGTATACATATATGTCTTTGAGACCCTGCTTTCAGTTCTTTTGGGTATATGTGAGACTTTAAAATTGTATAACATTTTCTATTTTTTGAAATTTAAACCATCTGAATATATTACCTATTCAAAAAATTAAAATTTTAAAATTTGCTTTTTATATCCCTTCTCCTTTAGCCAAGTATATAATTTATTTATTTTTATTTTCTATTATTCTTTCAATAGATCTGGTTGTTTTTCATTGGTATTAATTTACTGCTTAAAGAGTTTGAAATATTCGAATGCTTGTTTCTCATTTACTTCTTTGACATGCTGCAATCAAAACTTGCTTTTTGTTTTAATAGTTCCTTTACCATCCTAAACTTTCCTCAGAATTGTTTTCTTATTTATTTTATCTATATCTGAGTTTTTCTTTGGGATTTTTCTCTGAGTTGTGGGATTTGAGTCTGTTGAGGCTTTATTCAGTGATGAGCATACTATGAAGGTTGACGTTTGAAAAGGTCCATAACATTTTATTATGAATATTCTTGAAGATGCTTTTCAATTTATGTTTTTGGTTACTAAAAGGCTGTCTCAGCTATGCTTTTATTTAGCAAAGGTCAGGATATGATGCTATTTTTCCTTGTTTTTGCTTGATTTTGTGTTTAGAAAATGGCTTCATTTTCTTCCAGTTGCTCTTAGATGTGGAACATGCCTTTATTATAGTAGTATTATTCCTTTTCTTATGTCCTTAGCAGCATGTTAGTGTTTCCTTATATCAGTTTCTTCCGCGAAAGACACCATTAACAACCTAACAAAGAGATTTTATAATTTAAAGCAGCGTGGATATTGTAAGGAATCATATATTTCTGTTTATAAAGTTTAGTCACTTTAGGGATGCACTTTATCACTCTTGAAATTGCATATCTTGGGATTAATTATTTGCATTAAAAAGGGATAGGAGATGGAGTTTCAAAATTGGTCCTTTTGTTACAATTTAGTTTCATCAAAAAATTGTTGATTGACAGTAGCCAAAAGGTGCAGACAACTCAACTGTCCATCAGTAGATGAATGGATGAAAAAGTGTAGTATATACATGTAATCAAATATTAGCCATAAAAAGGAGTGAAATTTTTTTTATCGATGTCATAATAGTTTATAACATTGTGAAATTTCAGTTGTACATTATTGTCAGTCACCATATAAATGAGTCTCTTCACCCCTTGTACCCACCCCCAACCCCCTTTCCCCTGGTAACCACCAAACTGTTCTCTCTGTCCATGTGTTAGTTTATTTTCCACATGTGAGTGAAATCATACAGTGTTTGTCTTTGTCTGGCTTATTTCACTTAACATAATACCCTCCAGGTCCACCTATGTTGTTGCAAAAGGGACAATTCTGTCTTTTTTTATGGCCGAGTAGTATTCCACTGTATGTATATACCACATCTTTATCCAGTCATCAGTCGAGGGACACTTGGGTTGCTTCCACTTCTTCGCTATAGTGCATAACGTTGCAATGAACATAGGGGTGCATAAGCCTTTTTGGATTGTTGATTTCAGGTTCTTTGGATAAATACCCAGAAGTGGGATAGCTGGATCATAACGTATTTCTATTTTTAATTTTTTGAGGAATCTCCATACTGTTTTTCCATAGAGGCTGCACCAATGTGCATTCCCACCAGCAGTGAATTAGGGTTTCAGTTTCTCCACAACCTCTCCAACATTTGTTATTTTTTGTGTTGGTGATTATAGCCATTCTCACAGGTATAAGGTGATATCTTAGTGTGGTTTTGATTTGCATTTTGCTGATGGTTAGTGATGTTGATCATCTTTTCATGGGCCTATTGGCCATCTGTATATCTTCTTTGGAAAAATGTCTGTTCATATCCTTTGCCCATTTTTTGATCAGGTTATTTTTGTTGTTCTCGTTGAGTTGTGTGAGTTCTTTATATATTATGGAGATTAACCCCTTGTTGGATATATGATTTGCAAATATTTTCTCCCAGCTGGTGGGTTGTCTTTTCATTTTGATCCTGGTTTCATTTGCCATGCAGAAGCTCTTTAGTCTAATGAAGTCCCACTTGTTTATTTTTTCTTTTGTTTCCCTTGTCTGAGTAGACATGGAATTCAAAAAGATCCCTTTATGGCTGATGGCGAGTAGTGTGCTACCTATATTTTCCTCCAGGAGTTTTATAGTTTCAGGTCTCACCTTCAGGTCTTTGATCCATTTTGAGTTAATTTTTGTGTATGGTGAAAGAAGATGGTCTATTTTCATTCTTTTGCAACTGGCTGTCCAGTTTTCCTAGCACCATTTATTGAAGAGACTTTCCTTTCTCCACTATATGTCCTTAGCTCCTTGTCAAAAATTAGCTGCCCACAGATAGGAGGTTTTATTTCTGATTTTCAATTCTGTTCCATTGATCTGTGTGTCTGTTTTTGCACCAGTACCATGCTGTTTTAATTACTATCACTTTGTAGTATGTTTTAAAGTCGGGGATTGTGATGTCTCCAGCCTTGTTCTTCTTTTTCAGGATTGCTTTAGCTATACGGGATCTTTTGTTGCCCCATATGAATGTTAGTATTCTTTGTTCTATTTCTGTGAAGAATGTCCTTGGGATTCTGATTGGGATTGCATTGAATCTGTAGGTTGCTTTAGGTAGTATGGGCATTTTAACAATGTTTATTCTTCCAATCCAAGTGCATGGAATCTATTTCCATTTCTTTATGTCATCATTGATTTCACTCAGTAATGTCTGATAGTTTTCATTTTGTAGGTCTTTGACTTCCTTGGTTAAATTTACTCCTAGATATTTTATTCTTTTTGTTGCAATCGTAAATGGGATTGTCTTCTTGAGTTCTCTTTCTGTTAGTTTGTCGTTGGTATATAGAAATGCAACTGATTTCTGTAAGTTGATTTTGTACCCTGCCACTTGGCTGTAGTTGTTGATTATTTCTAATAGTTTTCCAATGGATTCTTTAGGGTTTTCTATATATAAAATCATGTCATCTGCAACAGCGAGAGTTTCACTTCTTCGTTGCCTATTTGGATTCCTTTTATTCCTTTTTCTTGCCTAATGGCTCTAGTCAGAACCTCCAGTACTGTGTTGAATAAGAGTGGTGAGAGTGGGTACCCTTGTCTTGTCCCTGTTTTCAGATGGATGGCTTTCAGTTTTTCCCCATTGAGTATGATGTTGGCTATGGGTTTGTCATCTATGGCCTTTATTATGTTAAGGTGCTTTCCTTCTATACCCATTTTATTGAGAGTTTTTGTCATAAATGGATGTTGGATCTTGTCAAAAGCCTTCTCTGCATCTATTGAGATGGTCATGTGGTTTTTATTCCTCGTTTTGTTAATGTGGTGTATCACATTGATTGATTTGCGCATGTTGAACCCTCCTTGTGTCCCTGGTGTAAATCCCACTTGATCATGGCATATGATCTTTTTAATGTATTGCTGTATTCGGTTTGCCAATATTTTGTTGAGGATTTTTGCATCCATGTTCATCAGGGATATCGGTGTGTAGTTTTCCTTCTTAGTATTGTCTTTGCCTGGCTTAGGTATCAGGGTGATGTTGGCCTCATAGAATGTGTTGGGAAGTGTTCCATCTTCCTCTATTTTTAGAATAGTTTGAGAAGGATAGGTATTAAGTCTTCTTTGAATGTTTGGTAAAATTCTCCAGAGAAGCCATCTGGTCCTGGACTTTTATTTTTTGGAAGGCGTTTGATTACTGTTTCAATCTCTTTACTTGTGATTGATCTATTCAGGTTCTCTATTTCTTCTTGATTCAGTTTTGGGAGGTTGTATGAGTCTAAGAATTTATCCATTTCTTCTAGATTGTCCAATTTGTTGGCATACAGTTTTTCATAGTATTCTCTTATAATCTTTTGTATTTCTGTAGTATCTGTTGTAATTTCTCCTCTTTCATTTTTAATTTTATTTACTTGAGCCTTCTCTCTTTTGTTCTTGGTGAGTCTGGCTAAGGGTTTGTCAATTTTGTTTATCTTCTCAAAGAACCAACTCTTTGTTTAATTGATCCTTTCTACTGTTTTTTTTTAATTTCAATTTCATTTATTTCTGCTCTGATTTTTATTATTTCCCTCCTGCTGACTTTAGGCTTTGTTTGTTCTTTTTCTAATTCTGTTAGGAGTAGTTTGACGTTGCTTATTTGGGCTTTTTCTTGTTTGTTAAGGTGGGCCTGTATTGCTATGAGTTTCCCTCTCAGGACCGCTTTTGCTGCATCCCATATGAGTTGGTACGTTGTATTTTCATTTTCATTTGTCTCCAGATATGCTTTGATTTCTCCTTTAATTTCATCAATGATCCATTGGTTGTTTAGTAGCATGTTGTTGAGTCTCCACCACTTTGTCACTTTCCCGGTTTTTTCCTTGTAGTTGATTTCTGTCTTCATGGCATTATGGTCAGAAAAGATGCTTGTTATGATTTCAATCTTCTTAAATTTATATAAGCATGCCTTGTTTCCCAACATATGGTCTTGTCTGAGTAGACAAGGGATTCAAAAAGATCCCTCTATGACCCATGTCAAAGAGTGTACTGCCTATGTTTTCTTCCAGGAGTTTTATAGTATCAGGTCTTACCTTCAAGTCTTTGATCCATTTTGAGTTAATTTTTGTGTATGGTGAAATAAAATAGTCTACTTTCATTCTTTTTTTTTTTTAAAGATTTTATTTATTTATTTTTTCCCCCCAAAGCCCCAGTAGATAGTTGTGTGTCATAGCTGCACATCCTTCTAGTTGCTGTATGTGGGACGCGGCCTCAGCATGGCCGGAGAAGCAGCGCGTCAGTGCGAGCCTGGGATCCGAACCCGGGTCGCCAGCAGTGGAGCACGCTCACTTAACCACCAAGCCACGGGGCCGGCCCTACTTTCATTCTTTTACATGTGGCTGTTCAGTTTTCCCACCGCCATTTATTGAAGAGACTCTCCTTTCTCCACTGTGTGTTCTTAGCTCCTTTGTCGAAGATTACCTGTCTGTAAAGGTGTGGTTTTATTTCTAGGCTTTCATTTCTGCGTGTGTGTATGTGTCTGTTTCTGTACCAGTACCATGCTGTTTTAATTCTTATAGCCTTGTAGTATATTTGGAAGTCAAGGATTGTGATGCCTCTAGCTTTGTTCTTTGTTCTCAGGATTGCTTTAGCTATTGGGGGTCTTTTCTTGCCCCATATGAATTTTAGTATTCTTTGTTCTATTTCTATGAAGAATGTCATTGGGGGGCTGGCTTGGTGGCATAGTGGTTAAGTTTAGCCTGCTCTCCTTCAGCAGCCTGGGTTCACAGGTTCAGATCCCAGGTGTGGACCTACACCACTCATCAAGCCATGCTGTGGTGGGGACCCACATACAAAATAGAGGAAGATTGGCACAGATGTTAGCTCAGGACCATTCTTCCTCAAGCAAAAAGAGGAAGATTGGCAACAGATGTTAGCTCAGGGCCAGTCTTCTTCGCCAAAAAAAAAAAAAATCATTGGAATTCTGTTGGGGATTGCATTGAATCTGTAGATTGCTTTAGGTAGTATAGACCCTTTAACTATGTTTAGTCTTCTAATCCATGTGCATGGGATATCTTTACATTTCTCTCTTTCTTTTTTTTTTTTTTTTTTTGAGGAAGATTAGCTCTGACCTAACATCTGTTGCCAATCCTACTCTTTTTGCTGAGGAAGATTGGCCCTGGGCTAACATCCGTGCCCATCTTCCCCTACTTATCTGTGTCCAAATTTACACTTTTTATAAGGACACCAGTCATTTTGTATTAGGGGCCCACCCAACTCCATTATGACCTCAACTTAACTAATTATATCTGCAATGACACTGTTTCTGAATAAGGTCACACTGTGAGGTATTTGGGATTAGGACTTCAACATGTGAATTTGGGGGAGACACAATTCAACTTATGACAACGTCCTAGATCTGATAAGTTAATCCTTTATTGCACTGGAGGCATCATAGGCGTTGGCTCCATAAGTACAGCCAACTGTTGTTTCTTAAATGACTTGTCATAAGTAATTCAATGATAATCATTCTCAAATATGACACTTCAGACAAGTTCTTGGTTGAATCATTGATTTCTTCAATCAATTGTGAAGGAGGTACAAACTAGTAAAAAGGGGATCAGATTCTTACTGAACCTCTGCAAATAAGTATATTACTATTAAAAGAAGGGAGACCTAGTAAGAATTTGAATTCTCATTGAATTCTGGGGATTAGCAAGAATCAAATGTTATCATATAACATATTCGTTTCAAGTGTACCAAATAATGATTCAGTATTTGTATATATTGCGAAGTGATCACCACAATAAGTCTATTAACATTCTTCACAAAAGTTAAACAAATTTTTTTTATTGTGATAAGAACTTTTAAGATTTACTCTCTTAGCAACTTTCAAATGTGCAATACAGTATTATTAACTGTAGTCACCATGGTGTACGTTACATCCCCATGCCTTAACTTATTTTATAACTGGAAGTTTGTACCTTTTGACTCCTTTCACCCATTTTACCCACCCACTACCTCTGGCAACCACCAGTTTATTCTCTGTATCTGTGAGCTTGGTTTTTTTCTTTTTAGATTCTACATATAAGTGAGATCTAGTGGTATTTGTCTTTCTCTGTCTGACCTATCACTTAGCATGATGCCCATAATGAACCATAAGGTTCATCCATGTTGTCACAAAAGATTTCGTTCTTTTTTATGGCTGAATAATATTCCCATATCTATATATACCACATTTTCTTTATCCATTCATCCATCGACAGATGCTTACATTGCTTCTATGTCTTGGCCATTATAAATAATGCTGCAATAAACATAAGGGTGCATATATCTTTTTGAGTTAGTGTTTTTGTTTTCTTCAGATAAATACCCAGAGGTAGAATTGCTGGATCATGTGGTAGTTCTATTTTTAATTTTTTGAGGAACTTCCATGCTGTTTTCCATAGTGGCTTTACCAATTTACATTCCTACCAACAGTGCACAAGGGTTTCCTTTTCTCCACATCTTTGCCAACATTTGTTATTTATTGTCTTTTTGATAATAGCCAATCTAACAGGTATGACGTGATATTTCATTGTGATTTTGATTTGCATTTCCCTGATGATTAGTGATGTTGGGCATCTTTTCATGTACCTGTTGGCCTTCTGTATGTCTTCCTTGGAGAAATGTCTATTCAGATCCTCTGCTCATTTTTTAATCAGATTGTTTTTTTGCTATTGAGTTGTATGAGTTCTTTATGTATTTTGGATATTAACCCCTTATCAGATATGTGATTTACAAATATTTTCTCCCATTCAGTAGGGTGCCTTTTCTTTTTGTTGATGACTTCCTTTGCACAGCAAAGTTAGTTTGATGTAGTCCCGCTTGTTTATTTCATTTATTTATTTATTTATTTTGAGGAAGATTAGCCCTGAGCTAACATCTGTTGCCAATCCTCCTCCTTTTTGCTGGGGAATATTGGCCCTGGGCTAACATCCGTGTCCATCTTCCTCTACTTCATATGGGTCGCCATCACAGCATGGCTTTGATAAACAGTGTGTAGGTCTGTGCCCAGGATCTGAACCTGTGAACCCTGGGCCGCCAAAGTGGAGCACGCGAACCCAACCGCTAGGCCACCGGGCTGGCTCCCACCCAGTTGTTTATTTTTACTTTTGATGCCTTTGCTTTTGGTGTCAAATCCAAAAAATCATCACCAACACTGCTGTCAGGGAGCTTACCATCTGTGTTTTCTCCTAGGAGTTTTATGGTTTCATGTCATACATTCAAGTCTTTAATCCATTTTTACTTAAGTTTTTGTGTATGGTGTAAGATAGTGGTCCACATGTATTCTTTTGCATGTGGCCGTCCAGTTTTCCCAACACGATCTGTTGAAGAGAGTGTCCTTTCTCCATTGTATATTCTTGGCTCCTTTGTTGCAGATTAATTATATATGCCTTGGTTTATCTCGGGGCTCTCTGTTCTCTTCCATTGATTTTTGTCTTTGTTTTTATGCCAATAACATACTGTTTTGATTACTGTAGTGTTGTAATTTAGTTCAACCCTTTCCTAGCTTTTGGTTGTCTCTCAAACCTTTGTGATTGTCCAAGGAGTCTATTTTATTTTTATTGGCTCCCAGTAGTTGAAAGTGTTCCAAAACCTGTCACTGGGGCAGGATCTCAGTCACCTAGATTCAAGGTGACTGGAAGCCAGACCCTCAGGCAGCACCTTTTAAAGTATGTAAATATATACAATCCTGTGGGACCACAAGCATAAGTCTTCCTGGCCACCAGAGCCAGGCAATGTAGAGGTGTCCGCTGGGCAGCAGCCTTGAAAATCGGGGCACCAGACAACGATATAAGCTCCTTTCCAGGCGACAATGGGGACTTGGAGCAAGGCAGGGAGAGTGCAAAGATGGCATCCACCAGCCATTGTCCCCAGAGATCACCTCAGTAGGTCCCTAGATGTGAGCTAAATCAGAAGCCTACCCCTCAGGGTAAAGCTCCAGAACAAGCAAATAGGCCTTTTTCATGGAAAGGCTGGGGATGTGTTTTAGTCTACTGTTTAGGCTGTGTGCTGGGAGTGGTGACCAGCCAAGAATTCCCTCTCTGATTGTTACAGTCTCGTGGGACCCAGGAACACAAGCCCTGCTGTCCACCAGAGCCAGGCAATCAAGGGGCGTCCGCTAGGTACCAGCCACTAAAACCGGGGCACCAAATGTAAAAATCAGGGCACCAGATGCGTATACAAGCTCCCTCTGGGAGATACTGGTGCTCTGTAGTGCAGCAGCGGGAGAGCACAAAGATGGGGCCCTCCCTCCGAGGTCTTTGGAGAGCATTACTATAGGCCCTTGGTTGTATGTTTAATTAGAAGCCTGCCTCTAGGCCAAAGCTATGAAGATAAGCTAGTAGGCCCCTTTCACAGGAAGGTTGGGTGCCTCAGTCTGTTGCCTCTTGCTGTGCCCTGGGAGTGGTAGGCGGTTAAGAACTCTTTCTCCATTGGTTATAGTTGTGTGGGACCTGTGAGTGTTAAGCCCTGCTAGCCCCCAGAGCCAGGTGACCTAGTATTATTCCCTGGGCAGCAGCCACAAAAATCAGGGCGCCAAACGAGGATACAAGTCCTTTCGAGGAGACACCAGCAAGTTAAGCAAGGCAGAGGGAGATACCGTTTCTAAATGTTTCATTTCAGCTTACCAAAGCAGTGTTTACAAAATTGTTGTGAATTAGATAACTTTCCAAGAAGGAGAAATGACTTCCTTATATATGCAGAAAACAGAACATTAGGACAAAATTAAACATTATTCCAAACAGATAACCAAAATAAATTTTTCTTCATCAATTCATTCCTATGTAATGAGTTCTTGTTCTGCTAAATCTTGGGATGGCAGTTTCATAAAACTGCTTATCAACTTAAAAAACAATATGAGAAATCCTAATGTAGTCCACTGGTATGTTCTGAAAGTTATCTAAGCCATCTGTCCTCAGAAGCCTGTACCCAAGTGTCAATTCTCTGACGTATAAGTGGTTTCAAATACCTAGTACAGTCTTGTTCACAGAGCTCTGAGACTGTCTTTCTTTGTTGAAAACACAAACTCTAGCCTGTAGCTTATAGGAGAACCTTCAGGCAAGCATCAGAGTAAATCAGAAACTATCAATAGACGACGGAGGTTTAAAATGACTGTGGCTAATTTATTACTGATAATTGTCAAGTGGAAAGATCTGATAAGAGTTCTTAATAAGAATAATACAGCAGACAGGGAAATTCGGTTGTTTCTGTGGCATGCAAAACACAATATTCCAAAAAGCTTTTTAAACAGAATGTTTCTAAAGATGATGATTAAGCCTATTCTCAAGGAAGTCAGTGACTCTTATATCTAGTTTATAAATATGAATGAGTATAACTTTTTATAGATGAAAAATTCTTGAGGTATAACGTGATAATCCTGAGACCTAATGTACAAGGAATAACACCAAGAATATCAAGTAAAGGGATTCAGTAGTTCAGGGATCAAGCTTAGACATCTATATTTTTATCCAACTCCATGCATGAATATGAAATACATCCCCATTTGAAAACCATTGGCCTAGCAGATGCTAGATGTGAATTAAAGCAGTAAGATTGTACCAGAAGACATTTAGAATAACAGTTAAGTAATAACTGAAATTAGGACTGCCAGCATTGTACCACCAGAAATTTGATAAATGTAGGAAAATTCAGCAACTATTTCAGAGTTTTGAATAGCGTTTCCCTTCATTTTTAAACATATGGAAAGCAAGGAGATTGATGAATCTCCAGGGACTTCTCATAAAACAAACGATTTTTGAAATATTTATATTAATTACATTTTACCATGTAAATTTAACCTAGGGAAGATGGAATATCTTTTCTGATTTGACAGCTCTTCTGATGCAACTTATAACAATAAGACATCATACAAACCTAATTATTTCTAGCATCTCTTCTTATATGTTGAAAGAACAAATCTTTTTGATTCTCCATGGCCTCTCTGGGAAATCTCAAAGATATTTTCACTAACACATAAAAGATGTCGTGGAAGTTTTATTTTTCTATGTTTAAGATCTGATTTTGGGAAATGTGTTAGTTTGCTAGGGCTGCCATAACAAAATATCTCAGACTGGGTGGCTTAAACAACAGAAATTTATTTTCTCACAGTTCTGGAAGCTAGAAGTCCAAGATCAAGGTGTCAGCAGGTTTGATTTCTTCTGAGGTCTCTCTGCTTGGTTTGCAGATGGCTGCCTTCTTACTGTGTCCTCACATGGTCTTTCCTCTGGGTGTGTGCATTTCCTCTTCTTGTAAGGACACCAGGCGTATTGGATTAGAGCCCCACCCTAACAGCCTCATTTTACCTTAATTATTTCTTTAAAGGCCCTATCACCAAATACAGTCATATTCTGAGGTACTGGGAGGTTAGGGCTTCAACATATGAATTTGGGGGGGGGTGGATATAATCGTTGATGCTTGAGAAACAGTACTTGGTTACCTGTTTTATCAAAGTGACAATAAAACATTTCAAAATAATTGTAGATAATAATGTGGTTGAAAGGAACTTTTAGCTCTAGAGTGAGGAGCCTTTGTTCTTTTTTTCCCCCTTAAATAATGAATGACAATAAAATCAACATAAAGCATAGAAAATTATTCTAGTAAGACACAGAATTTTTGCTATCTAGCAAATTACACAAAAAGTAAAGAAAAACATTTTATATTATAGATGAAGGCATTAACTTGTAAACCATGGGAGCACACCCTTCAAAACTGAGTGAACTGTGCTACAATTTTAACACATTTTATAGCTTCTTTCAGAGTCAAGTATAAATCGGAGCAAATAAAAGTCACTTACCACATTGTATCTTCATTACATTCTTTCATATTTTGGAACAAACTGATGCTTGAGGACAGTGGTGTTGTCTCAGAATGTCCATGAGGTCAAAATGACTTTCATGTTAACACTAAGATATTATCGGGCCGGCCCCGTGGCTTAGCGGTTAAGTGTGCGCACTCCGCTACTGTTGGCCCGGGTTCGGATCCTGGGCGCGCACCGACGCACCACTTCTTCGGCCTCTCCGCATCCCACGTACAGCAACTAGAAGGATGTGCAACTATGACATACAACTATCTACTGGGGCTTTGGGGAAAACAAAAGGAGGAGGATTAGCAATAGATGTTAGCTCAGAGCCGGTCTTCCTCAGCAAAAAGAGGAGGATTAGCATGGATGTTAGCTCAGAGCTGATCTTCCTCACAAAAAAAAAAATAATAATAATACTAAGATATTATCTATGTTAACGTGCAGTACCTTTGTTATTGTTCATCTTCAAACAAATCAGTGAATATTTTTTTTAATTTCTTAATTTTAAATTCTAATACAATAAGTATTAGTGCTTTTAATCCACATAAACAGAAGCCGATTGGGGTCCTGAATAAGTCTTAAGAGTGTAAAGGAGTTTAAAGACCATCAAAAACTACTCCTTTTCCTTGTAAATCAAAAGCACATACATAATTGTATCTCTGTCACTATTGCTTCTAAATAGAAGTATAATTTATAGAATTGTAAATAGCTCAAAGATACCTTTCAGGTAGAGACATTCCTGAAGGATACCCTAATCAAGACTCAGTAATTTTATTTTTATTTATTTGTTTGGCAGGGGCTCCTATTTCAAAATCTTTACAATTTTTCCTGACAATATATTTTGTAAAGAGTAAGGAGAAAGTGAACTAGCCCTCCTAGATATGACAACATGTACTATAAAACTGTAACAAATTGGTATATGCATTATTGCATACCAATTATGCGTTATTGGTATATGCATAGCCATTTAGATCATTATAGCTAATGGAAAGTCCAGGAAAAAAATTCCTGTATAGGCATTTGTATATAGGTTTTTTGTATATTTGTTTCAAGTTCAAACTCTAGTTGATTGGTAATGGCTCTTGGAGATATATGTTAAGAAGGACGTTGAGCACACTTTTGGGATAGAGAACAGTGCCAAAATTTTTTGGAGTTGTCTATAATAGGTAGAAGTAGTAGTATCTTTTCATAACTTTAGAACAAGCCATCACTAATCTGTGGAGAAGGGAGAAGAATTACTTAACACATGAAAATTGGGGGGTGAGGGGAGTCTGTTTAGATCCCAGCCTAATAGTATACACTAAAATAAATTATAGATGGAATACAGAGTTAAATGTAAAAAAAGTTCTTAAGACAAGAAAATAATTCTGTGATTTGAGGATGGGAAAAGCCTTTCTCAGCTGAAAGTAGTCATAAAGAATGAGATAAATACATTTGATTAAATGGAAAAAGAAATCTGTGAGTCAAAATTAAATAATTATTTGGGGAAAATATTTGTAGCAAGTACAGACCAAGGTTAATAGCCTGCATATCCAAAGTGCTCCTACATGTTAGTGAGAAAAGCAGTAAGACACCTAATAGATAAAGGAAATTAATGGAAATTCACAAAGAGGAAATTCATGTTACTTAAAAAACCTGCAAAAATTATTACCCTCTTTAGTATCAAAGAAAGGCAAATTCAAAAAGCAAGAGGATAGTAAATACATGGAAAAGATCAAACGTTAATCCTTTCTTCTTATTACAGGGTAACAAACTATGTAGTAGATTGGGGGAAGCTGATCGTCAGCTACCAGATGAGGAAGTAGTGTTAGCATATCATCATTTTTCAATCTACTATGAATTTTAATGGCCTAAGCATTGAGCAGCAGTGGTTACTAACATTGCAAAAAGGAACCCAACCACACATTATGTGCTTCCTGATGGAAGAACAACCCCCTCCAGCCACCACCACCACCATGTAATAGTTTTTTGAAATAATTAAGCTCCAGTTAAAGCCTAAATCCAACTACCAATTTACAGGAAATACGAAAGACCAAGAAAAATGTTGGGAGAAAACTCAGGGATACAATCAGCAAAATCCAGTCTGCAGGAAGCTGTATAGGACAAATGACTAGGTTTCACAAGCTTTTTGGAGTAGTAATTAAAAAGAAATTAAGGAAAATAATTTTTGATGCCCTACTCACAGCCCCACTCATGTACTGTAGATTAGTCATCTGTCTTGATAAGTACTTACAGAGGGCACAATCACATTTTAGGAATAAATGAATAACATCCTGTTAAATCTTTTGAGGAAGTGAATGATTTCCTATAGACTTGTGAGAATGATGTAGAGAAAAGATTTTAAGTTGATTGGTTGGTTTATTTAATATTTTAGATGTACCCTTTTAATCTGTTCTTAAGATTAAAGAACAGAGTAAGGGGGCCGGCCTGGTGGCATAGTGGTTAAGTTCATAAGCTTTGCTTTGGCGTCCTGGGGTTCACAGGTTTGGATTCCGGGCATGGACCCACACACTGCTTATCAAACTTTGCTGTGCTAGGCATCCCACATAAAATAGAGGAAGATGGGCACAGGTGTTAGCCTAGAGCCAGTCTTCTTTTTTTTTTAAATGTATTTTTTAAATTTATTTTTTATTTTTTTGTGAGGAAGATCAGCCCTGAGCTAACATCCGTGCTAATCCTCCTCTTTTTTGCTGAGGAAGACCAGCTCTGAGCTAACATCTATTGCCAGTCCTCCTCCTTTTTTTCCCCCAAAGCCCCAGTAGACAGTTGTATGTCATAGTTGCACATCCTTCTAGGTGCTATATGTGGGACGCAGCCTCAGCATGGCTGGAGCAGCAGTGCGTCGGTGCGCACCCGGGATCCGAACCTGGGCCGCCAGTAGCGGAGCACGCGCACTTAACCGCTAAGCCACGGGGCCGGCCCCTAGAGCCAGTCTTCTTCAGCAAAAAGAGGAGACTTGGCAACGGATGTTAGCTCAGGGCTAGTCTTCCTCACAAAAAAAAAAAGTTGTTTTTGGCCTTAGAGCATTCTTGGTACTTGTGAAAAATTTGGTCATATTACTATTCTGAATTCTGAAGCTCTTAGTATGTTCTAAGCTATGTAAATATTATACATTCATATTAACAAATGTTTACTGAGTTCTTTTGCAAATAAAACATTGTGCTTGATAGTTGGGATATAATCAAGGAAATTAAGATGTGGTCCCTTGCTTAAGAATTTATAATTTTGTAGCAGCTATGTTACAAATAATACAAGGTGAAGAATTAGTCAACTAAAGGATGGGGGTCAGTAGTAGAATGACAGAAATGGATTGTATTTGGAAATAACTAGCCTTAAGTTACAATCTGGAGCTTTGGTGCTTTGGTACGTGATACCGCTAAATACTAGCCCAGCAGTATTTTTGATAATGGATACTCTTTCTATTTTGAGGAGCAGAAGAGAAGAAAAAGGAAGAGGCTTTGAATATCTTTTTGTAAAGCAACTTTATTGTCCCTTTTTTACTTCTGTTAAATTTGCTTATTAATTTCTATATTTTTGGAACTGATTTCGTTTTTATCGATAGTTGCCAACAAAGAGCTGTGTGTTTCATCTTACTTTTGTACAGCTATATCGAAAGAGAAAATAATTTTACGTTACGAAGTATTTACTCAAAAAGTTTTAACATTTACTTGTTTGTTGTCATTCTTTTTAGAAATGAATATTCTTAATTTTTCTTTTCTTTTCTTTTCTTTTTTTTTGTGAGGAAGATCAGCCCTGAGCTAACATCCATGCCAATCCTCCCCTTTTTTTTTTGCTGAGGAAGACCAGCCCTGTGCTAACTTCTATTGCCAATCCTCCTCCCTTTGTTTTTCCCTTTTTCTCCCCAAAGCCCCAGTAGATAGTTGTATGTCATAGTTGCACATCCTTCTAGTTGCTGTATGTGGGACGCCACCTCAGCATGGCTGGACAAGTGGTGTGTCGGTGCGCACCCGGGATCCAAACCCGGGCCGGCAGTAGCGGAGCGTGCGCACTTAACTGCTAAGCCACGGGGCCAGCCCCTTAATTTTTATTTTCTTCTGAGCTATCTTTTACACTTTTCATTCAATTTTTACATCATCTTCAGTTTAAACTAAAATATATTGAGAATAATAAAGATATAGACAAGAAAATACCATTTTTTTGTGCAGGCCAGAGGAAAGACTTGTAAGCTTACCAGATGCTGCTTATGCTTGTGGGATCATTTGGTCAGTCTCGTTTCCATAGCAATCAGAGTATTTCAAGTTGTTTTATATCATTGAGCCCATGAATGGGAGGTCTAATTAAGTTAGATGATTAGGAGAAAATCTGATAGCATATTTGATGCTCTGAAAAATGTTATATAAATCTTGAATTTTTTTATGTTTATTTTACAGATTCTGAAGAATATTTCTGTGTAAAAAGAATTTTCTCAGGTGGAGATCAAAGCTTTTCACATTACTCTAATCCTCAGGTAATAGTAGTCGTATAAATAATTACTAAGCTCAAATAGTTTTGAAGAATTTTTTATTTTTTTAATTTTATTTATTTATTTTTTTGTGAGGAGGACTAGCCCTGAGCTAACATCTAATGCCAATCCCCCCCACTTTTTCCTTGAGGAAGATTGGCCCCAGGCCAACATCTGGGCCCATCCACCACTCTACATGGGACGCCGCCACAGCATGGCTTAACAAGCAGTGTGTCGGTGCACGCCCGGGATCTGAATCTGTGAACCCTGGTCCGCCAAAGCGGAGCACGCGCACTTAACCGCTGCACCACCAGGCTGGCCCCTCAAGACTTTTTTAAACCCATATTAATGTTCTTTATATGTTACAAAATAATTGCGTTAAATTTTTTTTCCTCAAATCTACAAAATTTTTATGATCCATTTGATAAGTTTTTGTTTCACATGTTTAGTAGTGACTTACTTCTGTTTAAAAAAAAAAAAAACACCAAATACATAGTGGAAGCATGTCTTGGTTTAAGTTCTATATAATGTCTCTTCCCTCTGACTGATCTACTTATTTTAAAATTTAGAACTGTAGGCCACCAGATGACTTTAGATGTCCTGATCCTTCAAAGCAGATCTGGACTTTGAATGACGCTATAATTCAAAAATGGCTGAGTTACCCCTCTGGAAGGTTTCCTGTGGAGATAACCAAGTAAGAAAAACATTTTAACTCACAAATACAACCTCTCAACTCTGGTAGAGCAACCTGTACTTAGGAGTTTTTATTTAAATAAACATTTCATTAAATATCACTCATTGAATGATTTATATTTTGATGTCTAGAATTTTTATAATAATGGATATTTTAAGAGATCTCTCATTTAAATTTATATCTTGCAATCCTTTCATATTTATAGTGATATATTAAATGATAAATTAAATATAGCCACTTCAGGATTATAGCCACTTTAGAATTGGGTTTGAAATATGTTTCTTCCAGCTTCATAGTGCTCACTGTCTTTTAATTTTTATACTCCCTGGAAGATTTGAGTATTACTTCTGTCTTGAATATTTTGCTTATAGATGAACTTGCTTAGTACTTAGGCTTGTTTTTTGTTGTAGGTGGTGTTGGTATTTGGGGTGGAAGGGCTGTATCTGATAAACTGTTTTTTTCTAGATTGTTTTCCCAAATTAAAATTTTTCTTAAAAGCCCAAGGAGTAGACTTCAGAAAAATAACATCTCAGATTAGATTTACTACCATGTGAAATTAAGAAAATTAAATGCACAGGTTTATGTAAAACAAATTTTTTTAAGAGCATCAGATTTGTTTGATAAATCAGAGGATGAAAGTAATATTTGAAAAAATCTAAGGTAAACAGTAATGCGTTTATCAAGTATTATTTAATCAATCTTTAGTAATTTATAGAATTCTGATTTATTCTAATTGAGTGTTCGTTAGAGGAATGCTCTGGAGCATTAAATGTTAGGTTAAATACTGATTTTAATTTTTATTAGAAAAAGAAAGGTGAACAGTTAGATTTCTCATTTTGTGATTTTGGCATTTTTTAAATTTCTTTTTAGTGAAATAGATGGAATATTTTCTTCCTCTGGTTGTCTAAATGGAAGTTTTTTAGCTGTTAGGTAAGTGGCAATTCTTTGGTGTGGTGAATTTTTCAAATTTATTATATTTAATAATATATTAAATAAGAAGTAAAATAATAATTTTAAAGTTTCATTATTTTCTCTCTCTCTCTTTTTTTTTAATAGCAATGATGATCACTATAGAACAGGCACCAGATTTTCAGGGGTTGATATGAATGCTGCTAGGCTTTTATTCCATAAACTTATACAACCTGATCATCCTCAGATATCTCAGCAGGTTTGTTTCTAAAGTGTTTTATATTTGTATTATAAAGCCTGTTGAGTTTTTTATTCCACATTACTGTATATGTTTATGGCCTAGTTATTGTGATGTGCCTTGTATGATTTTACTAAATATGCTAATATAAGAATTAAAGTTTTATTTTAAAGAATTTGTAATTTAGGTGTCAAATATCTGTAAATCTTTCCAGATGTTTGGAGCAGACCCTTAATTACTTAACTTTGTCATGATGGTTAAGTCTTTATATAGCTATAGAGGTAGAAAGTTTCGATGGAGATTTACAAGATTTTTTTGAATTCTTTTAGCAATGCTTAGGCATTAATTTTCATTGTGTTCCAAAGTACATTCGTTGATTCATTGTAAGATATTTTCTTTTTCTTCACTATTTCATGTTTGCTGTAGTATAAGAGTTTTTTTCTTTATTTTTGGAAACTGCATTCATTTTAAATGAAGTAGGTTTTACTTTTTGTCCAACTGTAGGTGGCAGCTAGTTTGGAAAAGAATCTTATTCCTAAACTGACTAGCTCCTTACCTGATGTTGAAGCATTGAGGTTTTATCTTACTCTACCAGAATGTCCCCTGATGAGTGATTCCAACAATTTCACAACAATAGCAATTCCCTTTGGTACAGCTCTTGTGAACCTAGAAAAGGCACCACTGAAAGTACTTGGTAAGAATTTTAATATTTTTTTCTTTTGTAACCCTTTCTCTTTAAATGAAAATGCTCATAAGTTCTTAGTTTTTTTCTGTTGGCAATTTTGTTACCCTGCTTATTGGACATTGTTTTAGGAAAAAATAAATCTGTTTTTCCTTTTGTTGCTTTTTTTCTAATCATCTGATGGTTTTGTTGGAGTTGTTGGAGGCAGAGCATATTAAGTATTAAAATTTTAATCACACACAGTAGCCGAGACAGTATCAGGAAAGATAAAAACTGTTTTTCGTGTTCCCCTCCCTCATCCCCTCCAGAGTGATTTTACTATTAAAGAAGTAAAGGAGGAGGAACAGTTAAAACTGAACGAATGTGGGTGTTAAATCCTCCTTGAACTCTGTTAACACTTTGCTTTGTATTTCCCTCAGTTGCCAATTTCCTGATGTTTGATTCTACTTCTCTGCATATAGATAAGATTTTACTGCTCATCTGATCTTACAGTTCTGTCTATCTGCTCTGGTTTTTTGGCCCAAACTTGTCTTACCTTAATCTTTCTAATTGTACAGATTTCATCTCCATCTCCTGGCTGTTAGAGTTTGCTTGCTGCATTTAACCCAGTGCTTTCCTTCCTAATAGTATTTGTTCGGTATGTGAAGCTAAAATATACTGAAGTAATAAAATCAGTACAAGAAGTTTTAGGCTGAGAGTGAGCAGAGGAAGCAACAAGCAAGGGGTAGAATCCTAGAATCTGAGGGAATTAGCCAGTAATAGAAGAGTGAAGCAGGGACTCATAAGAGTATTGCTTCCAGGGCTGGCCCTGTGGCTTAGTGGTTAAGTGTGCGCGCTCCGCTACTGGTGGCCCAGGTTCGGATCCCAGGCGCGCACCGATGCACTGCTTCTCCGGCCATGCTGAGGCCGTGTCCCACATACAGCAGCTAGAAGGATGTGCAACTATGACATGCAACTATCTACTGGGGCTTGGGGAAGAAAAAAAGGAGGATTGGCAATAGATGTTAGCTCAGAGCCGGTCTTCCTCAGCAAGAAAGAGGAGGATTAGCACGGATGTTAGCTCAGGGCAGCGCTCTCTCTCTCTCTCTCTCTCTCTCTCTCTCTCTCTCTCTCTCAAGTTTTTATATTCTTTCTGTTTGCTTCAAGGATTTTGGTATTTGTACTGTAGTTAACAACTACAAATAGTAAATGTAGGGAAGGACAGGCGTGTTATACTTTACATTGTTCGTCTCCTGTATTTGATTTTCAGGAGTACTTTGCATTTTAAAGGTGGTGCTTCACAATATTTCAAGTTTATGTTAAGATGAAAGATAAAACTTGGGAAGATCCGTAAAGTGTTTTGTTTAAAAGTTAAAATTCTAATTTCCAGAGCACTTTTTAATAACTTGTTTTAATATTAGGTACAGTGGTAAGTTTTTACTATAATTTAGGAAACCAATAATGTAAATTCAATAGACCTTTCTTACTTTGTTTTTGAGAGCTTTTAGAACAGTGTTCTTTTTTTTTTTTTTTAATTTTATTTATTTATTTATTTTTTCCCCCAAAGCCCCAGTAGATAGTTGTATGTCGTAGTTGCACATCCTTCTAGTTGCTGTATGTGGGACGCGGCCTCAGCATGGCCGGACAAGCGGTGCGTCGGTGTGCGGCCGGGATCCGAACCCCGGGCCACCATCAGCGGAGCGCGCACACTCAACCGCTAAGCCACGGGGTCGGCCCTAGAACAGTGTTCTTGAACTTGAGGTTGGGGTGGTGTCTGTAAACCCTAGAAATGTTACATAAAGTATTGTGTTCTGTGTATCTTTCTGGAATTTTCAAAGGGTTAAGAGCCACTGCTTTAGAAAAAAAGTCAGTATGATTTTGAAAATTGTGACTTTTTAAATTCATTTTATTTGTGTTCACCCTTTAATAACAGAAAGCTGGTGGTCAGCGCTGGAACCTCCACTATTCCTCAAGATTGTAGAACTTTTTAAGGAAGTTGTGGTACATCTTTTGACACGCTGCAAGAGCGGCATTTCCCCTCCTGAAAGAAGAATTTTCAACAGTTTTCTTCATACTGCATTAAAGGTTTTAGAAATATTACATAGGGTATGTCCAGTAGTTCCTTTATTTTTCTCTTTCCCCCTTGCTACTAACAGATTAATGATGTTTATTTTAACATTAATATATTACAGATTTAGATCGGCATAAAAGATGTATATTATAGAAATTTGGAAAAGTTACTTAAATTTCCTTTTAAAAGAAATAATATATCTATACTTTGGAACTTTGGTCTTATTTGACTTTGTTAGGCATTTATAGGTAACTTGTCTGTAGTTGGGCAGAACAATAGCATACTAATGAATTGGAACTCTCCTTACATTTTTTGTGAAGGGCATAATTTGTTAGTTTAAATAATATGTTTTAAACAACAAACACCTAGATACAGAGAACAGATTGGTGATTACCGGAGGGGAAGGGGGATGGGAGGTAGGGGGTGGGAGGAGAGGAAAAGGGGACACATTTGCATGGTCACTGACGGCAACTAGACTTTTGGTAGTGAACATGATGTAGTCTATACAGAAGTTGAGATATGATGTACAGCTGAAAAAAAATTTTAAATGTTTTTTGTTATTTATAGGTTGTTCATATCATATTAAAGAGAATGCATCCTAGTTGTGATTATGAACATTTAAACCTCTGTTCTTTTGCTATTGGGTACTAATGGCTTCAGTCAAAATAGAACATTTCATTTGAAACAAATGACTAACTTGAAATTGGAACCATATATAATTCATTAATTTACTTATTGTTCTTTCTTACCCTTCTTCCCAGTGTAAGAAATAGTACCCTTTACAGTTGTAGCAGTTCAAAGTTATATAAAGAAGTAGAGTCTCAGCTGTTCCATTAAAGATGGATTTGAGACATCCCTGACAGCTGGTAGGTATATCTCTGTTATGCCATTTGGTGTTCTTGAGATGCTATTTTGGGAGACATGACCTAAGGGAGAAGCATATGTTTCTAGCCTCTAGAATGACTGGAAAACCCATGTGAACCTTTAATCTTTAGTTTCCTCTCCTTAACAGCTTCTTGAGCATTTTCAGACCCTTGTTGCCTAGTTCTAAGGTAAATGATAAGGGATAAAGGAGATAGTCTTGTTCTCTGTAAGAAAGAACCCTTACGGACCATTTATTTTTTCCTTTTTATTCTTTTAGTGAAGTTCTTGGGTATTTTCTACTTAACTTCTTGAACTTGCTTTTTTCTTTTGTATTTAGTATGTCCAAGATTCCTAGAAAAGAAGTCATATGTCTTCTCACTATAATTGAAATGGTAGCCGTTTCTTTTCTGGGGAAACAAGTCATTCCTATGTTTGCCTTTCCTAGAACGGGGCTTTCTTGCAACATTTAAGGGTTAACTGGATTCTGCAGTAAACTGCTATTAAGAAGATCTTCGAACTTCATGGGATGAGTCTCCACTGTTCTGTATCCCTTTGTCTAGTATTCAAGAGGTTAAATTAGATTCTTTTCCTTTCCTCTGGACTCTTTTTTCGTATTACTTCAGTGAACCATCCTTTGTCAGCTCGATCCTATTCATATAACTATTCACTCTCTTTCCTTTCCTTCCTTATCTGCTTATCTTTATTATCCCTTTAAAAAATAATCGTTTCCCCTAGCTGTGTCTTTTACTGCAGGTAAAAGAGAGGGTAGGAGAATAGGAGGAAATCGAACCTTTTGTCTTACATAATTTCACACAGAACTTGAGCAAGTAACTTAAGTTATCTGCCTAGCTTAGAAGCCTCAATTTCTACTCCATCTCCAGAGACCTTTTTGATGGAGCCATGCTAGATAATAAGATCCTAAATTCTTGCTAGCTGGAAGGGGAGGGAAAATAATCTAACAGTGGCCAGGATTAGAACCTCCTTTGTACATTAATTCATGTGAGCACTTTACATATATTCCTCATTTAACTTTTTAAACTCTGTATAGTTGATATTTTGCCCCTTATTCTGAATGTCAAGTATCATAAACTAGTAAGTAGCGGAATTGAAATACAAATACAAATCTACTTCCAAAGTCCTTGCTGTTTCTAATGTACTTCTATATTAGCAGATATAGTAATATAACGTGTTTAGAAGGAGGTTTGCTTTCATTTTATGCCCCTAGATCTAGAGGTTCATACTTTTCTAATTGCAGATCGCATTGTATTGTTAAAACACCATGTTTCTAACTCCATGTGTGCTGCTTCCTATCGGTGTGATTTTGAACAAGTCTTTCTCTTTATCACATATGCAAACAGAATTATCTTTAAAATAAGGGTTAAAATCCTGGCCTGATAATTTCCCAGCATTGATTTATTGTTCAAATTATACAATATATGTAATTATTATACATTTATAAGGCATTGACTTTGTTGTCACTACTACCACCATTTGGATGGGAAACTGCTACTTTTGACTTGACTTACTAGGTTATGAGGAAAGTGGATTCTTGTTTAAAGTTGTTACATACTCAAAAGCAAGATGATAATGGTATCAAATTCTTAAGCATCTCTTACTGGCAGTCTTCAGGGCAGTCACTTATCTTTCTTCTACCCCTTACTTTGGAGAAAACTTTCCTTGATCCTAATCTGCCATAAATAGATACCCCTAGATATTAACTGTCAGGGATGATTCATTTTCATCTTGAGTGAAACCCAAGTTGCTTATCAGAAACTTGTTTTTTCAAAGACACCTTATATCTCGCAACTATGTATATGCCTTGTCTCTGCTTCATGGTTAATAATCAGGAGAAGTTTCCTTAAGCAGTTTCCTTATTACCTTAACGCTGGAGCAGGATTAGGAACTAGAGAGCTGGACTGTGTGTTTCCTGATCATTTCAGGATATATGGATGACTTGTTCCTCCCTTATGTCATGTCCGTTGGAAAGCTTTTGAATTAAAAATCATTCCCAGTACTTCAAATGGCATCATAAGAAAGATAGCTTTGGTACCTGCTGTCAGGAATGGATGTATTACCAGATAAATGAGTTTACTGACAAGTAATTGGTTTACTTAGTAGTTTCTGAGTTTTCACACAGTACATTATAGAGATACTGATAATGCCAAAAGAAGAGAATTACTTCGTCTGTCTAGCCTGATTGCTACATATCATGCTAATCTTCTAAATCAGTGATTTTCAAATTCTTTTTGGTAGGGAACTCTTAAATAAACCAAACAGGTAAGATACACGTATATACTTAACGTATATCTCCTCTGAACTGAGATTCATAAACCAGAATACTAACCTATAATTAAAATGTGAAATAAAAGTGTTATGATCAAACGTATATAGATTTTATTTTGTACACTTTAGGCAATAATACTGAATGTATAGGTTGTTTTGAACTTGTACCATGTAGTATCTTTTTTATTCATTTTACAAATACTTACTGAGTGCCTACTGTGTGCTTATCATTGTATTAGACATTAGGGATGCAGTGATAAGGAAAAGATGTGATTTCTGCCTTTGTCAATATTATTAATGTAAAGCAGTTGTATACATACAAGTAAATAAGCGTTTATGATGTAGCGTAGTAAGTGCTAGATTAAGGAAAATGAAGGGTGCTATGAGAACACATAGGAGGGCATGTAACTCAGAAGAATTAAGGAAGGCTTCCTGGAGAAGATAATGTCATGTCAATCTTATCTACCATACAAATGTATTTTTATATATTTTTAAAAACTGTTGATTTTATATGTAAATCTATATGCAGGTCTTTTGGCTCAATCTTGTTCACTGTCTAATTTCTCTATTTTTAAAGCCATCTCTATTTTTAAAGCCATGTTAACTGATTTTCTCTTTAGTTATTAAATTATTGTGACTGAATTAACTATCAGCTATAATTTTCCCCCAAGTCCAAGTTTGACTGAAATTTGTCTGTTCCAGAACCAAACTGGGTTTCTGAATTGTTATTTTTAACATAGCATTTCTTTTCAGAAACATATATCATATCTGCAGGATATACCAACTGCAAATGCTGGTTGCCGTTGATGAAGGAAACTGCAGTTTACCTTTTTAAAACCTAAAATATTTAAGATAAAGAAAAATATATATCAAGATGTCAATGGGACATGAATCGTTTTCTACAGGAGTTAATAAATTTTAGAGTTGGATGTGGTTAAAAGTTACTGTATATATTTATAAACATAAATATTGGAGAGAGTAAAGTCAATGAGTTTTTTGTATAATTGCTGTGTATATTTTCTGTTTAGTAGAAAGAATTTGACTAAAGGCTCAAGGGCAAAGGTCTGCAAACTCTTCCTGTAAAGAGCCAGATAGTAATATTTTATACTTTGTGAGCCGTGTGGTGGTTTCTGTTACAACCACTCAACTCTCAGCTCTGCTGGAGACAGTATGTAAATGGACGGGTGTGGCTGCTTTCCAGTAAAACTTATTTACAAAGCAACCTGTTGGCAGGATTTGGCCCACAAGCTATAGTTTGCTGACCCCTGCTCTAGGATGAAGGTTTTGATCTCCATATATAAACTAAGTTGTCTTTGTTTTGTTTACAAGCCAGGAGTAGCAGTTTGACTCTGGTGAGTTTCTTCCAAATGGGTACCCTGACCACAGATAGAAATTAATCACACAGTGGAAAAAAAAGGAGTACAAAGTGCTTTTGTCAATGAATAGAGGAATTAAAAGTGTCAACTTTGGAAATGAAAGCAGTATTATTAATATGTGCTTCTTAAACTGGGTTGTTTGTACCCTCAAGAGTAGGCCACAGGATCAAGCATTGATTGCACTTGATGACAAATAATTTTAGACGTATTAATAAAAAGAAAAAAACATGTATGTGTTTTTATATATATTCTAAATATATGTTGCACATATATACAAATATTCATATATATGTATATGAACATATTAAGGAATAAGTTAGATAGTGATATAGTGAGTTAAGAATGCATGTATATTAGAGAGGCCTGTGTTAGATTTCTGGCTCTGTTAGCTGTGTGACCTTAGTTAAGTTTCTTGAACTCTAAGCCTTAGTATATTCATCCATATGATAATAGTAGTATCTATTTTATAGGGTTGTTTTAAAGATTAAATGAGATATGATGTACATGATGTCTGCTTAGTAAGTGGTCCCTAATAATAGCTATTATTATTTTATTATTGGAACCTAAAATCTGACTGTCTTTTAAGGTAAAATCTGCGCATCAGTGAAAATTTGAAGTGCCATTAGAAGCATGAACTGTATACATATCTCTTACTCATTTTATTTCTCCATCCATTCATCTCATGTTTATTGAGCACGTGTTTGGACACAAGCACTGTCTGGTAGATTTATACCTCTACTAGAGGATTCCTTTTGTTTCTTTTTAAACACTGCTTAGTTGGTTTAGTGTGTATGTGATTTTTTTAAAAATTATAAACAATTATTTTTGTTATTCTTTATAGTAAACTTAGCTAGTTTTATTTAGTTTGTGTGTTAGATCAACCTTCTTTGTTTTTTTCAAGGTTTATTTTCTTCTCCCAAATGTGGCATCTCTCTAAATGTCGGCATTTGGCCCTTTTTGTTTTGTTCTTCATCTCTCCCTCACCTCCTGCCACAGCTTTAGTTGTCTCCTTTGAGGAAAATGCTTCTCAATTATGTGTTTGAGGCCAACCTTTCCCTTGAGCTACTTGACAGTCTTGCCATCGTTTTAAACTAAAAAAAGGTTTAGTGCCAAATTTCTCATCCTTCCCACCTCTCACTCCTGCCCGTCAAGATTGTTGTTTTTTCCTGACTTGTATGTGTGTGTTCCCATCATCTTTTTTTTCAGTTACTCAGGCTTGAAATTTTAAAGTTGTCTTTGACTCTTCTGTTGTTTTCTATATCCAGTTGGCTACCACGACCACTACATTCTTTCTTATTATCTAGGAATCTTGACTCTTTAATATCCCAATTCATTTCCCTACCACTAGTCTCTGTGTCATTCTTGACTATACCTCACTCTGCCAAGAGAATAATTTTCATAAAACATCACTCTGATTCTATCATTCGTTGACTCTAAAACCTTATTTCCCCATATATCAGCTCTTGCCACAGTAATGCTGTGCAACAAAGCACACTGAAACTCATTGGGCGTAGAGTGATAAGCATTTATTCTCATTCTTGCTGGAGTGGGCCCTGCTTCAGCTTGCAAGTTGGCAGAAGTTGGTTGACCTAGACAGGATTTAGCTGGGCTTAGTTCCAAGCTGCCTGTTGGGTCAAGGTCTGTTCCATGGGCCTCTCATTCTTCTTGGACCAGCAGTTTCGCTGGGGCAGGTGTATACAAATGTTTGTCTCCTGTAGCTCATGCTATTCTCTCTGTCTAGAATATTTTTCCTTAAAATTTTTTGAAATCCTTTCCATTGACTTTACTCTTCAGTTTTTATTTTGAATATCTTTATGTATACAGAAATGTGGAAAGAAAATAGATACCTGTATGCCCTCCATTCTAGATTCAGCAACTATTATGCTGTCCCGTTAGCTTTATACATATGTGTGTGTATATACTTTTTTCTTGAATCATTTGAAAGTAAAATTCTGATATTGCCTTTTAATACTTTAGCATTCATCTTCTTGGGCATTTTCCTGCATAACAACAGTACTATGACTTTTCTTAAGAAAATTAACTGTAATTTTATAATGTCATCTATCTATCCAGGCATATTCAAATTTTCTCTGTTGTACCAAACATGTTTTTTATCTCACTGCCTTTTTTAAAACTAGAGTCCAGTCAAATTTTGTTTTTTGCATTTGTTGAGTCTTGTTAGTCTCTTTTCCATTCTATGAACATAGTATACCCCTTATTTTTTTAGGTCTGTTTATTTTCTCTCAGCAATGTTTTGTAGTTTTCAGGGGTCCTGCATATCTTTTGTTAAATTTATTCCTAAATATTTTATGTTTTTGATGCTATTGTAAATGATAATTTTAAAATTTCTATTTTCCAATTGTTTGTTGCTAGTATGGAGAAATTCAGTTGAGTTTTGTTTATTGACCTTGTACCCTGTGACCTTGATAAATTAATTTATTAGTTCCAGTAATTCTCTTATAGATTCATTTGGATTTTTTATGTACATGATCATGTTATTTTCTTGCCTTATTTTATTGACTAAGACTTCCAGTATGGTGTTGAATATAAATGGTTGCACAGGACATCCTTGCCTAGTTCCTTATCTTAGAAAGAAAGCTTTCAATATTTTACCAATAAGTATGATGTTGGCTGTAGAGTTTTTTTTTTTTTTTTAAGATAGGCTTTATCTTTTTGAAGAAGTTCCCTTCTGTTACTGGTTTGCAGAGAACGTTTATTATGAAGGGGTGTTGAATTTTTTAAGATGCTTTTTCTGCATCTCGAGATAAAAAATGATTTTTGTCTGAAATGTACTGAAATTCATTGATATTTGAATGTTACACTAACCTTGCATTCCTGGGATATACTCTACTTGAGCATTATATGTTATACTTTATATATGTTGTTGGATTTAATTTGCTAATATTTTCTTGAGGGTTTTATGTCTAAGTTCATGAGAGATGTTGATCTGATAATTTTTGTTTCTCATAATGTCATCAACTTTTAGTATCGAGGTTATTCTAGCTTCGTAAAATGAGTTAAGAAATGGTTTTCCTTTCTCTATTTTCTGAGTTTCAGATTGGCGTTATTTCTTCCTTAAATGTTTGATAGAATTCACCAGTGAAACCATCTTGGCCTGGAGTTTGCTTTTGGGAAATTTTTAAATTGCATATTAAATTTAAAAAATAGAGTTTAATTCATGTTTTCTATTTCTTCCTGAGTCAGTTTTGGTAAGATATCTATGTGGTGATGTCCCCTCTTTTATTCCTGATAGTGGTAATTTGTGTCTTCTCTTTTTTTTCTTGTTTAATCTGGCTAGAGGCTTATCAGTTTTACTGATCTTTTCAGGACACACATTTGCTTTCAGTGATTTTTCTCTAGTGTTTTTCTGTTTTTTGTTTCATCAATTTCTGCTCTTTATTTCCTTCCCTTTACTTGATTTGTCCTTAATTTGATCATCTTTTTCTAGCTTCTTAAATCAGAGGCTTAGATCATTGATTTTAGACCTTTCTTTCTAACGTGATCATTTAATGCTATAAATTTCTTTCTGTGCCTTGCTTTACCAACATCCCACAAATTTTGATGTGTGTTTTTATTTGCATTAAGTTCAAAATATTTTCCTAAAGCCCCTGTCTTCTCGCTCCAACATCTGAGTCATCTCTGAGTCTGGCTCTGTTGATTGCTTTGTCTCTGGACTTTTTTTTGTGGTTTTTTGTTTGTTTTATTTTGCTTATTTGCTTTTTGGTATATCTCATAATTTTTGGTTGTTTATAAAATAGTAGAGGCTGAAGTAAGTAGATTTAAAGCCTGTAATGGTTACACTTATTCTATGTGGCTGTTAGTGTGGGTATTTAAGTCAGTCTAGTCAGGAGTTAAACTGGGATTAAGTTTTTGGTTTGCTATAGTTACCTTCTTTGCACCAGAGGCCTCAAAATTCCTGTAGTGTTGCCTGATGCTTAAGGCGGAGGTGAAATGTCAGAAGTTTTTCCTCAGTGTTTGTGCTCCACTCTACATGCCTGCTTCATAGAGGGCTCTCTCTCCTCACTTGTGCCCCTTCCCAGTGGTAAACTGGTATTGCTTGTTACTCAGTGCTTTCAAGATTGGTAGAGGATAGAGGACAGAAAAGTTTCTTTGTTGTTGTGGTGTAGCCTTTATCTTAAACTATGTGTGCCTGGACCTTGGGATTGGGACTTTCTCAGAATTTCTGTCCCCTCCCCCAGCAGTAGGGGGCCTCTGGTCCTACTGATATAAGATTCTGGGCTCAGAACTCTTGTTAGCACCCTTCCTCCCAGGGATTGAGGGTTTTTCCCTCCTCCAGCAACAAGGCATGGAATTTGCCTCCCCTTCCTCAGTGGCATAAGGCTTTTGCTTTCGCTATTTGCGAGAAGGATCTGGGCAGGGTGACCAGCCTTGTTCCTTTCTCACAGTGGCAGCCAATTCCTTGCACCACTGAGAGGGGCTCTTAATTTTCTGCCCTGTTTCCGGTCATCCTCATGGGCACCCAATGGAGATCTCTGCAAAAGTGTCTATGAGTGAGTGCGAACTGTCTGGGGCTCCAAGGGGTTTTACACTGTCACGTTATCCCATACTCAACCTTAAGCAATTTCTGAAAATTTTAGCTGATTTCTTCTTCCCTGCTTGTATGACAATGGTATCTTCCTCTTGCCCTGCCAGAGGTGACCCATTTCTGGCATCCTATTTCTCTTTGGAAGTATCTGTCAAGCCTTGGAATTCAGGCTGCTTGGTTATCTTGTGACTTTAGCTCCCTGATAGATTCAAGAACAGTTTTGGGTAATTTAGAAGTGTTTTGTTTAATTGCCAGTGTTCTAGGATTTTCCAAATATCTTTTTGTTACTGACTTTTAGTTTAATTCCATTGTGGTCAGAGAACATACTTTGTATACTTCGAATTCTTTTAAATGTATTTATTGTGACTTGTTTTGTGGTCCAGGATATGGTCTATTTTAGTGAACACTTACACTTACTGGGTGAAATGTTCTATGACAGTGAGTTCAAGTTGGTTGAAATTGTTGTTCAAATCTTTCATACTTACTAATTTTGTCTGTTTTTTTCTATCAGTTACCAAGAAACGGGTGTTAAAATTTCCAACTATGATGGTGCTTTTGTCAATTTTTCCTTCATGTATTTTGAAGTGCTGTGATTTGGGATTGTTATGAATTCTTGATAAATTAATCCTTTTATCATTATGAAATGTTCCTTTTTTCCTATAGAAATGTTTGTCTTGAAGTCTACTTTAAGAGTAGCTTCTTAGTTGCTGCTTTCTGCTGGGGTGTTTTTTCCCCCCAAGTCTCATCTTGTACACTCATGGTTTAAGAGTTAGCCAAAGATATGGGGAGAATTTGCATGTAGATTTTGGGGCTTCACCCTCTGGATTCCTTTCTGGGATTTTTGTTCCTCACTGTCTGCCACGTTGGCAGCCTCAATCTCTGACCTGTGACTGCTCTGTCTGGTAAAATTACTGCGTTCTGCTTGAGCTCTATCCCCTGCCCCTCATGCTGATTCAGAAGTACTCCTATGGGGGAAAATGTGGATCTCACATGTACTTTCCTTCTTTCAAAAAGGCAGTGTCCATTCCTGTTTTGGTTGATCTCCAGTGTTTTTAAATAGTGGGTTTTTTATATACTGTCCAGAGTTTATCATTGTTATTGTCAGGAGGATTAGTGTGATACAAGGTATTCTGCCATATTCAGTACCAGAGCTCTTCTAGGCTCCTTTGGTTTAGAACACCTCCCACCTTTTTATTTTATTACCTTGACTTTTTGGAGAGTTCCGGCCAGTCTTCTTGTATCCTACAATCAGGATATTTGTTTTGTCTGATTATTTCCTTATGGTGATGTTTAACTTATTCCTCTATCCCTTGTATTTTCTGTAAACTGAAATTTAGATGAAGAGACTTGATTAGATTCAGATTAGACATTTTTTTGCTTCACAGATAATGTCTGTACTTCCTGTTGCATTATATCATCAGGAACATGATCGTTGATTGTCCTAGTACTGGTGGTGATTAGTTTGATCACTTGGTTGAGGTGGTGCTCTTCCACTGTAAAGATTTGTTTTTCCCTTTGTAATTAATAAGTAATTTCTAGGGTGGTAATTTATTCTCTCTTAATTTTTCACCTCCTATCCAGCTGTCACCTCTGTTTATTCTAATCAGATGCCCATACAAGATGACACTTAACAAGCATTACCTATTATTGTTATTTAAGTCCCATTCCTCAACCAGAAGTCCTTATAGTTTCTAGTTTATATGTACTATATATCCTTCAGTGGTACATACCTCCTACTGTGTGGTGGTTACATAAATATTTTTGTTTTTTACTGGGTTTTGAGGTACTGAATGCAGATATCACATCTTATAAATCTTTGTGTTTCTTATAGCACTTAATTAGCATTTTGCATATAGTATACACTCAGTGAATTATTTTTTATAGGAAGAGAAAATGAGCTAAGAAATCTCAAGCTTTTTTCTATTTAAACATTTTTCAGTCTCTGACTTAGGTACTGGTTAAATTTAATGTTAATTGCACGTTTATTTTTTTGTAGGTAAATGAGAAAACGGGACAGATTATACAGTATGATAAATTTTATATACATGAAGTACAAGAATTGATAGACATAAGGAATGATTATATCAACTGGATCCAACAGCAGGCCTATGGAATGGTATGTTTCCTATTGTATTTTATGATTCATTTTTATGTATCATTTCTTCTAATACAAAAGAAACAATTGTTTGTTTTTGACACACCAAAGTTTTTTCAGGGCTTATTTTTGAAATAAAAACACATTGCAGAGGAGCAGCGATATATTAGGCAGTATTTATAAGTAAACATTCCACTCTTATACCAAAGCCAAACCAAAGAGATAGATTACACTTTTCTAAAGAAAAATGCAGGGGGCTGGCCCGGTGGCGCAGGTGGTTAAGTGCTCGCACTCTGCTTCGGCGGCCTGGGGTTCGCCAGTTCGGATTCCAGGCACACACCTACGCACTGCTTGTCAAGCCATGCTGTGGTGGCGTCCCATATAAAGTAGAGGAAGATGGGCATGGATGTTAGTCCAGGGCCAGTCTTCCTCAGCAAAAAGAAGAGAGTTGGCAGATGTTAGTTGAAGGCCGATCTTCCTCACAAAAAAAAGAAAAATGCAAATATGACATGGATTTTTAACTCTCATTTATTTTCCATGAGGTTGCCTCTTAAGTCACTAATGTTGAGAATACTGGAGTCCGTGATACTGAAACTCTAAGAATATATTACTGTTGTGAGATCAGTGCCTCAGAACTACCAGAAGAGAACCCCAGGACCATTGATTCTTTTTTTGATATTTTCCCCCCTTTTATGTGTTTAATTTTATTTCAGATTTTTGATGTATATCCACATGTGTACATCTTTCCATGTGCTGTCTCTAATAACTATACACTTAATGTCTCATTAAAATAATAGCATAGTCTTATAAAACTTGAATTAAGCACACGAAATTTTAATATAGTAATGAGTAAGCAGGTACATATAAAAGAGTCAGGTTTAATACTCTTATTTGCTAGCCGTTATAATATACTTGAGGCCAACTTTTCCATCCTCAAATTAAGTAATTTAAGCAATATGTATGTGGCAGTTGGAGGGTGAGTAGCCTTTCATTGCTTGCTAGGCACCAGCTACAAGCTTCTTGTGGATAGGCACTTTGTCATTTTATTCACTAGCACCTCTAATAGTGTCTGGAATATATCTAGTAGGCACTAAAAAAGTACAATAGTTTTTTAATGGCAGTGTGGTTAGTGCATGCTATTTTTAGGATACTCTTACCAGTGGGAATCAGATCACTTCTAGAACATCTTTTGCTTCCCTAAGTACTTGAGTCTGGATTGGGAGAGACTTGTTGATTTTTTTTGCCAAATCACTGGGAGACTAGGTCAAGTTTACAGCCATCCTACAAACTTAGGTCTGTTCATTTGCTCGTTCCGCAGATAGTTATTGAGAATCTCCTATGTTACAGGCACTTATTTAGATATTGGAAATACAGTGATGAACCAGACAGATAAGGGCCATGTTCTCATGGACTTTATAATCTAGTGGGCAAGATGGACAGTAATCAAATAAAGCAAAAAATATTAGCTAGTAATATGCACTATATAGAGCATTAAAATAAGAGAATGTAATTAATAAAGACTGGATGGTTTCTTGTGTTTGGGTAATCAGAAAAGTCTTGTCTGATGAAGTATAAGGTGTAATCTAAATGACTGGAAGCAGCCACATAAGATCAGGGCAGAGAGAATTTCAGGAAGAATCAGCATCTAGTAAAAGACCTGAAGTGAGAACAAGCTTGACATGTTTGAAGGATAAAAAGAGGCCAGTATGGCTAAAATATGGGAGTGGGAAGAGTTCTGGGAAAGGATCAGAGAAATGGGCAGGTGCCAGATCATAGAGGGTTTCATAAATTAGGATCAGGAACTCTGAGGTGTTATAGTAAGCCATTAGAGGGTGGAAAGATACAATGTGATTTATATTTTTAAGTAATCGCTCTGTCAGCTATCTGGAGAATGGAGTGAAAATGAAAGAGGGAGACTAGTTAGAAGACTGTTTTTTAGTAGATTAGGGCAGAGAAAATGACGGGTTTGATTGGGATGGTAGTCGTGTAGACAGAAGATGGAAATGGTCTTGGAATACCTCTTGGGGGTAAAAGGGACAAGAATTGCTGATGGATTGGCTATGAGATGAGGAAAGGAGAGAAATCAACAAAGGAGATTAAGAAAGAGTGGCAGGTGAGGTAGGAGGAAAACTAGGAGAGAGTAGTGGAAACCAAAACTAAAAAGTGAAGGAGAAAGACTATGTTGAATGCTGCTGAGAAATAGGATAAAACCATAGAATCGAGCAATGAATTTGGTTACGTGAAGGTCATTGGTAATAACCTTGATAATGCCAATCTGGAGTAAGGTACGAGAGAAATTTGGAGGTGAGGAATAAGGAAGAACAACCCTAGGTAATACTTTCAAGAAGTTCTGCATTGAAGAGGAAGGAGTAAAAAAAGTGAAGTCAAAAGCTGGAGTCAAAGGACCAACAGTTTTTTAAGAAAGAAAAGTTTGAATAAATATTTCCTTTTTCCTTCCCTATTTAAACTAAATCTCTCATCTAGGCAAAGCTTTTCAAACTTCTTCTAGAGCACCCCTAAGAGCGGGAGAAGAAACCTTTTTTTTTGAGGTTATTGACTTTCCCTCGGCAAGCGCAAATTTTGGACATAAATATTTATTGCAATGTAAAAGGGATTTAAATGGTTTACCATTGAAGAAAATGGATGCTTCGGAAAATGAACTTTGTTTATACCAAGACTTTGCATATGAACCCTGACACACCACGTATGGTACCCTAGGTCTTTGAGCAGTGTTTTTGAAACTGGAGTGATATGGACCCCTTTTAAAGTAAAACAATTTCTTAAGAAGCCTAATGTTCACTTACGTTAATTATGATTGTCTTATTTAAATACATACGAACACTAAACTAGCTCTAAACTCCTGGTGCTTAGCTTTTAAAAGAACTCTAAAACCATAACAAATTTATAAATTAATTATAAATAATACTACAAATTTAAAAATCAAATTAATATTTTGTATGAAGGAGGATTATGTTCTGATGATCAGGAATCTCAGCTCACAACCTAAATATGATAAGGAAAATGTAATCTAAGAGCACCTGGGTTCAAATCCCACCTCAGTATTTATTCGCTCTATGTCCTTGGGGAAATTACTTAATTCCTTTTCTGTAAATTAGAGATAATAGTACCTACCTTGTATAGTTATTGAAAAGATTAATTGATATGATCCATATAGAGTGCTAAGGGCAGTTCTTGGCACATAGTTAAGTCTTGGTAGAATGGTGGTTATTATTACTGGCTGCTTTGACAAAGGCTTTAAGTTTGGCAGTAACCTCGATTCTGAGGTGTCTGGTAATTGTTCTCTTGCTGCCTTTCTCTATTTGAACTACAATGAAACATTTGCTTTTAGAATGAAATTTGATACTCATTTGGTCTTCACTGATATATCAAGCACATCATTTATATATGAAGTCCTAGACATGGGAATCCTATAAGGTACCAGTTTGATTATAATCACAGCCATTACAACTCTTGGAGTTTCATGGTGATATTGGGAGTATAAATGGATTATTCTAATTTAGATTTTTTAAATCAATTTTTTAAAATTATTGATATAAAAATACTAAAATTAAAAATTGCCCCAGGGCACTTATAGACATGTAAGAATATATCCCCCAGGGATCTGCAAGACCAGTTTGAGAAACATTCTAGAAAGTCATATCCTCCTGGATCACTGTGCATTAGATCAGATGTCCTTTGACATCCAGATTTATATCTAGTATTTGAGTCATAAACTACTTGTGTTCTGAGCAAGTTAAGAGAAATGCCAGTCTAATGGGATTTTTTAGTTAGCAATAATCTTGTGCTGCATGGAAAAGCTATGGTTTGAATGTTTACTTTCAAGTATAGCAGGCCTGTATCCAAACTCCTCTTGGTATATATAGTTGTGGTGATATCAAATTGAATTTCCTTAGGAGCTATTTCATTGCTACCATTTTCTGGTAAGAGACAGTACACCTTACTATTTCTAGGCTTTTCCTCTTTGCTTCTCATTCTCTCCAGATCTATTATGTGGTTGCTATACCTGAGAATTGCCCTCTTTTACTCTACTCTTTCAACCACATGCTTTTCCTTTCTCTCCATTTATAGACAAAGTGATATTGAATAGGTGGTTGAGGTGGTGAAAGTTTGTTCTTTATATAATTTGCATAATGGGTTTAATATCACATCTTAGAAATCAGAATCCAGAACCCATGATTTGGGTTCTTCTAATCTACCTCTGGGAATAGAAGGCTGGCAATTTACTTTGAAGGTCTTTCTGCAACTTTTAAATAGTTTGTTAATTTATATTAGTGACATTTGACATCACAGAACTTCTTTGTTTGAGAGAGTTCAAAGCACTTTTACATTTACACATAACTCTAAAGACTTCTTTCCTGAGGCTTTTTAATAAAATTCATACTTGTATTTTATAATCTCAATGATGTCTTAACCCAGTCTTAATACTGGGTTGACCCTATAAGTAAAGTTTCAAAGAATCGATTCTAAAGATACTGTTTTGTGATGATATAGATGTGTGTATGTGTATTTACATACACATATACATATGTATATACACATGTATAAACGCATATATATGTACTCATATGTATATATACACACATACATGTGTATACCATTATTGAACAAGAGTTATGATCTTGGAATAATTCCGTTGCTTTGGTGTGAAAGTTTAAGATTGTTAGAACATAATTACTATGAATTATAAGAAATACATGTCTGTAAATTTTAATTATATATAATTAAATTATCAATTTAGTTAAATAAACTATATAATTAAATTATATATATATACACACATAACTTTACCTTGTTCTAAACACTGCAAGGAAATTATTTTACCTTTTTTATATTTGTCTTTATGCCATAATTTGTTGAGATTTTTTTTTTCTCCATTTCCTTTCTTTCCCTGATCAAGGATTTTAAGAATCCGTCAGGTATACACTTCCCTGATCCCTAAACATTAAAAACTAATTCTGTAAAATTTTTTTGCTTTCCTAGTAATATCCTTTTGTACTGCTGAGACTTCTAACTTTTCATCTCATCCCCTTCCATTTTCCCATTCTTTTTTACCTTTTTTCCTTTACATGTTTTCATGAAGTTTTGCTTGATCCTCCTATTCCTGCTGGTAAATATATAAGCTTCTCTGTTTTGTTTGTTTTTTAAGACTCTGATCTTGGTGTATGGAACTGTTTTTTTTAAGTTGGATTCCTTTTGCTTTTTATCTGTTTTTCTCCATCTACAGTAATAACTTGGCAAAATAAAAGGGCACATGGGTTCTCTTTCTTTTTATCTTCTGCTTTTGATGATTTTTCTCCACTTTCTAGGTACTATTATTCTCAGTTGTCTTCCTTACGCTCTTTTAACTTTGCTGTTAAATTGTTTATAAAAAATACCTTAGTGGTTATTACTAAACTCTTTGCTCTTTTTTCTTCCCTTTCTTATACTTTTAGTTACTATACATACATATCATCAATATATATCTAGTAAAAATTGACTAATTTAGAATAAAATACAGAAAGGTCTGTGCCTGTTTGAATTACTCTAAGATTCAAGTTAAGCATTTTTTAAAAATGCATGTTCATTTATTTCAAGAGCTGTGTATAGCTATGTAAGACATGTCAGATATAAGTAGGTACTAATAAAAATATTTAGTAAATTGGAGAAATTCTTGCAGTCTTTGAAATTACATATAAATATATATATATATTTTAGGTCATAAGTCTTATTTATTCAGTATTAATTGTGCTGTGTATATAAAGCATCACTGTATTTGTGCAATGGAGTTAAGTTTTTTACTTTAACTATGGACATTACTAACTAGCAACATGACATGTTCACCAGCGAACTAGGAAGATAGATACAGCAGCTGGGGAGACCAGCTTTGGGAAGATACTCCAGTACTTCCTGGGTTTTAGTTTCTTCTTCATTTAATAAAATGAAGAAATTAAAGTAGTTTTGTGTTCCCTTGCAGCTTTAATATTTCCCAGAAAAGTTCATCCTTGCTTTTTAAAGCTTCCTTGTCATTTTTAATGACATTAGTATTTTGCACACTCTTAGACTGATTCCTTGTGCATTGGATTACCAAATTATGTTTGTGTTTTTTCCATTTCCTTCATGTTTTAGAAGTATCTTTTTATTTCTGTCTAGTTGCCAACACCTTTCATATTTATTTGAATTACTTTAATAACTTCGTTATCCTCTCTTTATACCTTCTCAGAGTATAACATCTGTTAAATCAAGATGACACCAGCAGTGATATAGTGTTTTGCCATAAGTAATTAGTTGAAACTAAAATGTGCCAAGGAGCTGCATCTTTTTTGTCTACAGCAAACTGGAACTATCATTAACCATTGGTGTTAAAACTTAGCGAAGTCTGCTTTAGACCCTGAGACCCTAACTTTTGAACATTCCTTCAGGCCTTTCTCACTCTAGCTTCTAGGACATTGGGCCAAGGCATGCCTAATTTTAGTTACTCAATTTCAGGGCCCCCACTCTAAAAACAGCCAGCAATTAGTGCTTGAGTATATGTGGATTTGGAGCCAATAGTAGCTCACACATTGAATGATATGTTGAATTTTTAGTAATAGACCTTTAATTGACCTCACGTTTTGTAATATCCTGTCCGCTCTCCCCGCACCACTTTGTTTTCCTTTCAAATCTCCCTTGGAAATACTACTTTGACTGAAGTAGATTTGCAACTAACATAACTACCTTTCAATTCTAATATTTCCCAGAAGAGTTTATCTTTGCTTTTTTAAGCATTTACATTTTTTAAATGTTTGACCTTTTGTCTAAGATCCATAACCCTTAAATTGGAGTTTCTAATAATGATCTTAATCTGGTTTTTCTTTGATGCCTCATTCCTAGATAAATCACTTTACTTGATATCTAATACAGTCATGGGTTGCTTAATGACAGGAATACGTTCCGAGAAATGCATTGTTAGGCGATTTCGTCATTGTGTGAACATCGTAGAGTGTACTTACGCAAACCTAGATGATATAGCCAACTACACACCTAGGCTATATGGTACTAATCTTATGGGACCATCATTATATATGCAGTTCGTCATTGACCAAAACATCGTTATGCAGCCCATGACTAGTCTCTTTTCTTTTCTTAGGTTTTCCACATGTCCCATTTTTCATGTTCGTTCTACCTTACTTCTGTCTCTATAATCAAACTTGTGTTCTGTTTTCATATGGTTTAGTCACACTATAAATTCTAACATGACTTCCCCAATGCATAATAATATGTATACCATCTTTATTTATTTACAGGTAGCAATTAAAAAAATACTGCATATGTTAATATTTTATTATTTCCTTAAGAATAAAATCCATCTCCCATGGTGTAGACTCCCTTGATAGCTAGGATAGTTATCAAGCAGGCCATACATAGTCAGAAAATATTGAAAGGTGTTTCTTTGCTTATTCAAACTTTCTTGGTAGTGACAGCACTTTAAAAATGTCCCAGAAGATACACTATAAAAAGATTTCAGATCTTCCTAAGTGGCTTTCAAGTTAAACGGAGTGTAATCTAAAAGGCTCTTTCTGCAGAACAGCTTCTAAATACATTCTTCTTGTTAACACTGCCAGTAGGTGCACTTATTTAGTGATAACTTGGTATTCTGAATTTTTTGAAAGAAACTATTATCAATAATTACCTTTCTCAGAATAGGATTTGTATAGAGTCATATTTTGCTTATGCTTATACTGCTTTGGCTTTATTTAGCACAGTATGGTGAGAGAACCCCTAAGTCTTTGGTAATATCCTAAAGTTTCCAAGCATACCCCTCAAGGCATGCAAGAATTTAACCAACTACAAAGTTAGAGGGACCAGTCTGCACAAGACTGCCCTCACTTCTGATACCAATTGCAAGTTAGGGGAGTTCCCCAAACCACCCTCAGGTTCAATAATTTGCTACAAAGCCTCACAGAATTCACTGGAAACTATTATACTGACATTTACAGTTTATTACAGGGAAAGGATACAGATTAAAATCAGCCAAGGGAAGAAGCACATAGAGTGGAGTCTGGGAAAGCTACCAAAGGGAGAGCTTCTGTTTTCCTCTCCCTGTGGAGTCGTGGACACATTACTTTCCCAGCATCCGTATGTGACAGTACTCACAGAGTATTGCCAGCCAAGGAAGCTTACTGAACCTTGGTGCCCAGAGTTTTTATTGCTGCTCAGTCACATAGTGCCCATGTGGCTGACCTTTAGTCTCCAGCCCTTCTGGAAGCAGAACTGATAACCACATGGCCCAGAGCCCCTAGGCAAACAAAGACACTCTTGTCAGGCGTGACATACCAAAGGCCTATAGGTCACCTCCCGGTAGCTGAGGGTAAAGCCAGACCTCTCTTTGGATAAGATTAATTCCTCACTATACAAGGTGCTATCTGCAAATTTAGTAACATATTTTTGGAGATTCTGGCACTTTATATGAGTTTATACCCTGAGCATACGTGGGAGTTTTCTGCAAGAAAGTGTACGTTGCTAGTCAGTGAAGTGGTAAGCTTTCATTATAATTTCCATTATTATTTCCTTCATAAGTATCTCTTTCTCTCTCCATTTCTTCTTTCTGCTTACCAACCCCTGTGCCCTGTCCTGTACTTTCTATTTGAAGCTAATTTCATTGTTAAAGAACACTTAATATAAAATATCTTACATTTCCCTGGTTATTTCTGCCAAATAAAAACAACCTATGGCTTATTTTCCTCACTTCGTTTCCATATAGCATTTTAATCTACTAAATACTTTTCAAACATTTTGTCAAGATTAACCAAGTCTTAAAGTCTGAGGAATATTTTCTCCATTTTCCAGGTGGAGAAACTGAGCTATAAAGTTATTTCTTCAAGACCAAGTTAGGCTTAGAATTAGTTTCCCTATTCTACCTAAATTCTGCAAATGAGGTGCTTAGTTGCTGAAACCAAATTTCATTATGTTTAAGCCTCGATAATTTTATGATCACAAGATATCTGAAATAAATGTCTTACATTTATAGATACAGATATATAAGGTGCATGTGGAAAGGGTAAGTTTTGTTGTGGATGTATTTTGGTCTACTTCATTAATTTCAGTATTCTATAGCAAAATATGTGAAATGGTACTTTGAATAGATATAGTTAAATTTGGACACTAACATTGCTCTTTCCTCATTGTTACATTCCGCACTGCTGTCTTAGGATGTCAACCATGGATTAACTGAGGTAAGTTTGGTGTCATAAAGTCTCATGTTCAGAGTAAGATATACTCTGTTTTGTCTTAAGTGATAGGAGAGCCAAAGGTTCCTCTTTTGTGTGACTTTGCTATATATGTAATTATTTTGAAAAAATGAGTGTATAGAAGTTGTCCTGTATAACGTTTCAGAGGAATTTTCTGAAGAAAATTAAAACCTCTCTTTTAGTTAACATTACACCTGTATGATGCCTTTCAATAATATTTACTTTAAAATAATTCCTATCCTGAAGTCTTCCGGTATAAAATTTAATGTGTCCTCATGATATAAAAAAGCAAACTTTTAAAATTCGAACTGCCCACCCAATAGGGCAGAAAATATTTTCTATTAGAAAAGTAAAAGATCTTCAGTTTTTAAATAACTGATACTCGAAATGGTCATAAAATTAAATAAACTCTTTCAGTATGATCATCTTCCTCACTTTGTCTAATGTACTATTTTAATATATAAAGTTCTAGCACTTTGGCTTACATAAACAACAACCCTAAATCCCCTTTTTAACACTTGGGAATGTTATGATACTTTTATACTTCTGTTATAGACTTTAGGTTTTCAGGTTTTGCTTTGCTTTGCTTTTTTCCCAGCACTTGAACCAATGAAGCATTTAGAGTTAGCTTTAAATTATAGGCCTAACATTGTTTGCTTCTTCATCCTCAAATAGAAGTAGCATGTACAATTATGAAATCATAGAGTTTTGGAGCCAAAGGGGACTTTAGAAATCACCTCTTTTTTTGTGTTTCAGAGTAGTAAAATGACTTTCTACCATCAATAGCTAGTTAGTGAGACAAATACAGGATGGAGGTAAAAATTGTTATATGAAAAATAGTGAAGAATGATAATTTACTACAAGGCTAATAGTATAACTCAGCGTGTTGTCTTATATGTTGAGAACAAAGAGTTGGTAGTCTCGTATTCTATACTGATTGGGCGCTATTGGATTATTTCGTTTGTTTTTGGTGGCCATAGTTAAGCGAGACTTTGACAAATTGAAATACATTTAAAAGAAGGCAGTTAGGATGGAGAAGAGCTGGAAACCGTATTATTTTCAGAATGGTTAGAAAAACTGGGAATGTTTAGTGTAGAAAAAAGACAACTTAGGGAGAGCATGGAGTCTTGAAATATTTAAACCATATACACTTCCCTGCAGGGCTGGAGACTAAAATACAAAACCAAGTGATATATAGAAATTCAGATTCAGACTTAATGTAAAGAATTTTCTAAGCTAACTTAAAAAGAAGTGGAGTGTTTCATGGTGTATTAAGTCTTCACTGGTAGCCTTTATAGCAGGGGCTGTGTGTCAGGGCTGACACAAAAATATTGCCTTATTGGGTAGATGGTAGGAATATATCCTCCAACTTCAAGAATCTGTGACTGGCAGTTCTTAGCTCCTTGTATTTTTCTGCACTATTAAATACTTGGCAATCAATCACTGCATTACCTGCCAGGATAAATAATTGTCTATAAGGTGACTACTGTCTGGTAATGGTAATAATAGATCAGTTCTCCCAACTTTAGTGATTGACAGAGAATAATAATAATAGTGGTGCTTATTTTGTATATTAATGAACAGATTGTTTGGCTCACAATAATGTTAGCACCCTAATGGCAGGCAGTAAATATCTGTTAAATGAATGAATAAGCAGATTGCTTATTATTGGCTTCAGTTGCTTATTATTGGCTTCAGTTGCTAGAGTAGCCCTAACATATAAGACCTGGGTACTGTATTTAACATAAGAGCCCCCAATTTTGGAATACATTTGCAACCTAATTCACTGAAACTTGGAGTTAATGTATGTTAAGCAAAAGATACTTGTCGTTTATGATTTTGTGGATTCTCAAGTATACAGATCCCTCCTAAAATTCGGAATTGGGGTTATTCCTATGCCTCATCTAATTATCAGTAAAAATTTTATATTTGGAAATAAGCAACATGTTTTATTTATAATTCCTGAATGACACACAAGTAAATAAACCAAGAATGTGATCAACTTTACAAGAAATGACAGTACCTACAAGAAATATATCACAAACGAGTTTGTACTAATACGTTAATGTTTTATTTCCAGTTGGCAGATATCCCTGTTACAATCTGCACATATCCATTTGTATTTGATGCCCAAGCAAAAACTACTCTGTTACAAACAGATGCAGTCTTACAGATGCAGGTAAAATATTATATAATACTAATCTGATTTGAGAGTGGTTTTTGAATTGTTTCTGTGATGTTTTTAAAAAGTAAATATTTGAAACTTGCCTATAATCAGTAATCTTTGGGGACATTTTGTACCTTTATGGCCTGTCTTTTGCAAAGTACCTTTGGTACCTATAAAAAGGACTGTTGCATGTGACTTGTATGTTTCTTATGAGGGCTCCTTATATTTGAGTGAAAGTAGAATAATTTAGCTTTTAATCATTTTAAATCTAAAAAAATGGTGTAAACCTCTTTTGTTATAGAAATATGCAATCTTTATGAACAATTTTGCTAGTTTACTTGATGAAATGTTGGTTTGTTTCAAATTTATAAACTTGGTGAAAGATGGAAGTGATTAGAGGTGAGATGATGTTAAAGTAGGAGACATTTGATCACTTGTTAGGAGGAGGGTATGAAATTTCCTTGGAGAAAGTTTTAGTAATAAATAAGGTATTTTCCTGAGGTTGGTCTCCTCCTGCTCCCTCTCATTTCTCTCCTCTACCCCCTCCATTTTATGTTGAGCATTCTTTCATTTATAATGAAGATTTTTAAAACTAGTTTACATTATGACTTTGAAGGGCTATAGTAGGTTTGCTTTATCATTTGAACCTGTAAATTAAAAAGTTTTTGAGTTTTTTCCTCTGGTATAGAATATCTGACTATAGAGGCTAAGGACTAAGAAAAGTATGAGAAAAGTATGAGACTTTGGGCACTTAATATTCTAAAATTGCTTTAAGAAATTGGAAAACCCATCCAATTTTGATAGCTATTTTCATTCCTTTAAAATAAATGCATTTGATATTCTAAATCCCTCCGGATATTTAAATAATAAATACTAGGGGGGATTTTAGAGATGTGCTTTATTTCCATTTTCATCAACAGAAGAAATAAATATTTTTGTAGTTTTCTGTAAGAACAGCTAGTAAACCAGTTTTTTGGTGGTCTTTGTTAAAACAGTAAGTTAATCACTTGGTGCTTTTAATATAGGATATATTCCATTTTAGAACAAGAACACAGGAAAAACCATAGGAAAAGAATATAGGCTTTAAATGGTAAAAGCCAAATTCTTGGTTTGTGAGTGCATATGGTGATCACTGTACTAGATGAATTTCTATAATACCTTCTAGCCAGGCTGTTCCTTATTCTCTTTAGAGGTTTGTTTTAATGCTGTTTTCTTTTTCTCATCACTCTCCATCCCAGTTACATTTTGAGAAACAACGGTGTTCAGATTTATCAGTATTATTATAGTTCTATGCTTACTTAACTTAATGGTATCATTTGTTACACATTAATTTAAACATATTCAAATTTAAAATTCTTTATGCTCAGAATATAGTTTACTAAATTCTTTTGCTGTACTATATATTGTGTTAGATGCTACGTAAATTCAGTAGTCTAGGAATTATTGTAGGAATTATAGGAGATCTATAATTAATAGACAGGTTAGTTTATTCAGTCACAATAGCTTCTTTATAGCATTGCTATTAAAATTTTAATCTTTTGTTTTCTAGATGGCTATTGACCAGGCCCACAGACAGAATGTCTCCTCTCTTTTTCTCCCAGTGATTGAATCTGTAAATCCTTGCTTAATTCTAGTGGTACGTAGAGAAAATATCGTAGGAGATGCAATGGAAGTCCTTAGGAAAACAAAGAATATAGACTACAAAAAGCCGCTCAAGGTAATTTGACATTTTCTATTGTATAATTGGTACTGTTATTCAGGAAATATGTTTAAAGTTTTTGTTTTAGTGTATCTTTGAAACTTAATAAATAAAATTATTTACTTCAAAATTTTTTTAAACTATTAATTGCTGAGCATTTATTCATAATTAATAACATGTTATAGGGTCTCCTGAACATACTTTCATTTCTTTGCATTCAGTGTTTGCATTATGCTATTTTAGGTTATATTTGTTGGAGAAGATGCTGTTGATGCAGGAGGGGTACGCAAAGAATTTTTCTTGCTCATCATGAGGGAATTATTGGATCCTAAATATGGCATGTTTAGATATTATGAAGATTCCAGACTCATTTGGTTTTCTGATAAGGTAAAAAATCCAACCATCTAAATTACTTCTATGTATATACGTATGTATGTATACCACTATGTGTCAAGTAAATAAGAGTTATTATTGCATTTCTAACACATTTCATTCAGAGATCTGCTTTATTACAATTTGACACATTACAGACTTTTGGGCTTGGAGTTATTTAAACACATTAATGCTTATCACACTTTTCAAATTAGCAAAATAAATTAAGTAATGGTCAGCCTGAAAATAGTATTGACCATTACTTCTGCTGATTTAGATTTGAGGATTGAATAATAATGACCAGGTTAACTTTTCTACTGGAAAGACTTAATTTATCATTAGGGATCATTGATTTCTCTACCTTATCATTAAAGGTAACTACTCAGCAAACTACAGTCTATGAGCTAAGTTCTTCCCAGCACGTATTTTTGTACATAAAATCAAGCCCACTCTTCCCCTATTGTTCGTGGCTGCTCTCTAGCTATAGCTGGCAGAGGCAGAGTTGAGTAGTTACTACAAAGAACCTATGGCCAACAAAGCCTAAAATATTTACCATCTGTCTCTTTACAAAAAAAGTTTGCTGACGCCTGAGTTAGAGACGATAAGTGAAATGGTTGGTTCAATTTGTAGAGCTCTGAGTTGAAAGAAATTTGAATAGAATGTTTACTGTTGGTTCTAAAAACCTTGATGTATTATTTGTTCATTCTTCCAGGAGGCTGGCCTTTGTGGTGTTAGCAGTCATTGATGATCAGTGCCTAGGCTCATTAATTTATTAGGGGTTGCAAAATGGTGCTACTCTAATTCTAACATTTCTTTTTCATTTTATTATCTTGGATACTTCTATATAGGGAAATTTCCCCATATCTACTATTTGATTCCTTAGTAATACATGCATATGCGGAAGGATTCTCTCTCTTTAGTTACCAATTGTTCAAAAGAATAAATCTGTTCATTAGCATACTTCAGTGCTGACAATTCATTTTTTTTGGTTTTGTTTTCAAATATTATTATATATTCATGGATTTAAACATATTTTATGTTTTTCAATCCATTGCAGTTATTATCTTTATTGATGCTCATATTACCCATGTTTGTCCAAGGAGAGCTCTTAAAGTTGGCACCTGAGTCCTTTTGACACAACCTCAATACTCTTTGGTAGCTTCCTTGCTATCTGGTGGCCTTGGTATAATAAAATGTTCCAGACTTATACAATTACTGCCTAGCAATACCAACACTACCACCAATGTTATGATAACTGAAAATAGGTTCTTTTCAGTTGTTTTGCAGTTTTTGTCTTTTGGGTATACCCTATGAGAGATACACAGTCATCAGTAACAGTGTTTTGGTATCACTTGAAATTGTTACACTCCATATCATTATATACCACCAAGTGGATACACGTTTAGATTAACTTATTTAATTTTAGTTTTGATTTTTAGGGATTGCTTGTTTAAATTCAATTTAGTTTTATAATTATATAAAATATTTACATAGTTCCAAAGTCAGATCTACAAAATAAGATATCTAAAAGAAGTCTAGCTTCTGTCTCTACCCCCTCCACCTTATTTTCTCCCTCCTCCTATTATAAGTATTTTTAAAAAGAAGTGATATACTATACATATTTTTTCCCTCCATCAAGAAAAGCTATTTTATTTTATGTAGGGAACTGAAGCGTGTTCACATGTTGTGATTAATTACTCAGAAAGTAGAAAATCAGTAATTCAGGAAGGGATATCAGTTGCAGGATCAGAGTCCTTAGGTTGTGGAGAAAGGATGGAGTTAAGGGCACTAGTGGAGGGTTGGCTGCAATTTAGACACATAGATCTGTATTATCAGGAGGGAAAGCCAAGTATATATGTAAATACAAATTTCTTGGTAGATTTGATGGTGGTAGGTTGTGAAAGTTCTCTTAGAATTATTTCTACTTTACAGTGAAATAAGATGCAAGATATTAGAGGGTCAGGATAGGGAGAAGAGTCTTGGAGGGTTGAAGATAAAGGAGAAGTAGTGAAATAATCACTGCGGGGAGTGGGAAAATAAGTTGACCATGTAAATAAATATAGGATTAGACTGGCAGCATTGGAGACTCGTTTTAAATGTATGTTCATGAATTTAAATGAAACCAGTCAACAGGGTTGTATTTTTTATTTTAGTCACTAGTTGCTTGGGTGGAGGTAAGGATGAGGCAGACAGTTGATTTTAACCAGGTTGGGGTTTTAGCAAGTGAGCATAAACAGAAAGGAATAAAGGGCAAGGGAGTGATTATCTTGATGAGTCATGGAATTTAAACTTTGTAAGGAGGAAGGTGTGAGGACTTCGGGGTGATAGAAGTTAAAAAAAAAAAAGTGGTGGGGTCAGTGGATTACAGGTGCTGGTGGAGTTGAGTTGTAGTGTGAGTCGAGGTATTAGGAAGAGTGAGTTATAAAGTAGGAAATGATGGTCAGATGGGGAATGCTTGAGATTTGCAGGGTTGCAGTTGAATGTAAAATATAATCATGGGAATGGGTGTGTGAGATGTGATGGAGGACAAGATTGTTGGAAATAAGCAGGTCAAGGAACTGAGAGGCTAGTGTGTTGGATGCCTTTTTTTGCCTGGATATTAAAATCATCAAAAACAATGGCACGAATAGTGTAGAGAAAGAAAGCATAAGATAGTGCTAAAGCTTGTGAGTGAGGGAACTATGGATGGTCTTTTGATGACTGTCAAGGAACAGTAGCAGGGGATGTGGTCAGTTGGCATGTGTTTCAGAGGAACTGGGGGTTTTAAGAAGGCAAATGGAGGCCGGTCCGGTGACATAGTGGTTAGGTTCACGTGCTCTGCTTCAGAGGCCTGGGGTTCGCGGGTTTGGTCCCAGGCACAGACCTGCACACCACTCATCGAGCCATGCTATGGAGGTGTTCCATAGACAAAATAGAAGAAGACTGGCACAGATGTTAGCTCGGGGACAATCTTCCTCACCAAAAAAAAGAGAAGGCAAATGGAAGCAGGTCTAGAAGGAGTGAAGAGATAGGAGACCTGCCTCTAGGCCCAGTCATATGAAGAGTTGGAAGAGAAAACGGACACCATTTATGAGAGCTTTGGGGGAAATAATGTCCTCAGGAGACAGTCTTCTCCATTTAGAAAAAGGGGGAAGGAAAATTTGGAGAAGTTTAGGATATGGGCAGTTTTCCAAATGATAGATTGTGAATTCCAGAGCAAATAGTGAAAGAGTTTGGTGGAGCAAGGACAGTCGTAAGACTGCATCAGATTTTAGAGCCTATAGAATGCCACGAGGAGGTGGGATTAGGGGTAACCTGTGAGTTTTGAGGCTTCCTATGTTGATAGATAAACAGGCATGTAAGACATGGTGGAATAGTCCTGATAGCCTCTGAGGTAGGTGGACAATCTGCTCGAATTATGGTCTCCTTGGAGAGACTGGTCTCGAATTATGGTCTTCTTCTTGGCGCTAGTCTCGCAATGCAGTTTGTGGTGGTGTGGCAGATAGAATTTGAGAGGGTACATGGCATGGAGGCCTGTCCTGCTAGGAACACAAAGAGTTCTGTGGGCCTTTATTCAGTTCTGCAGAGAGGTAAAGTTTTAGCAAGCTTTATCATGGATCTCTGGGAGACTTTTTCAGTCATGTCTTGATTTGGCCAATGGGAGCCCCATAGAGCTGGCTCCTCTTTGGTGTACTTTTGACATGTCTCCCTTATTCTTTAATTATTCCTCACATTTGGTACAACAAATGTTCCAGGTTCATCTTGTGTTTTCTCTACCCCAGCCCTGACATCAGCCATTTCTCCTAAGAGTCCTGACTTCTGTAAGTGGAAAATGGTATTTAGAAATCAAGCTCTGGATGCTATGTATACTCATGGTTATCAGGGACTCATTGCTTTCAGATTCTCACAGTAGACAGAACTAGGAAGGAACTATATGTATGTATGCACACATCTCATACTGATACCTCCGATTATATGCAAACACCACAGAGTTTGCTCTAGCCTTCTCCTTTTCCATTTTATGTGACTTAAATCACCAGTGAGAAACTTCACAGCCATCATCGTCAAGGTATTTACTCAATCTACGCTCTATGTAGCCAGTCTTCTGGCTACACTAGCCAAAAGCTCAGCCCAGACAAAGGGAAGGAGGAAGGCAGAGGGCTGTATGTTCTTTTTATTTTAATTTTTTTAATGAGGTAAAATTCACATAACATGAAATTCACTATTTTAGGAATTTTAAAATGTATAATTCAGTGGCATTTAGTAGATTCACAGTGTTGTGCAGTCATCACCACTATCTAATTCGAGAACATTTCATCACCTCAAAAGGAAACCTGTACACATTTAACAATTACTACCCATTTCCTTCTCCCTCCAGCCCCTGACAGCCACTACTCTACTATCTATCTCTGTGGATTTGTCCATTCTCGCTGTTTGCTCTAAATGGAATCATACAATATGTGGGCTTTTGTGTCTGGCTTTTTTCACTTAGCATAATGTTTCCAAGGTTCACCATGTTGTACCATGCATCAGTACTTCAGTCCTTTTTTGTAGCTGAATAACATTCCATTATATGGCTATACTATGTTTTGTTTATCCATTCATCAGTTGATGGACATTTAAGTTGTTTACCTCTTTTTGGTGGAATATTGTGAATAGTGCCACTGTGAACACTCGGTGTACAAGTTTTTGTTTGCACACTGTTTGCAGTTATTTGGGGCATATACCTAGTAATGGAATTGCTGGGTCATATGATAGTTGTTTGGCTTTTTGAGAAACCATGAAACTGTTTTCCACAATGGCTGCACCATTTTATATTCCCATCAGCAATATATGAGGATTCCAATTCCTCCAGATCCTAGCCAACATTTGTTATTTTCCTTTTTTTGTTTTCTTTTTTATTATGTATTTTAAAATGTTTTATTTATATATTTATTTCTTATTATAGTGGGCATGAAGTGGTATCTCACTGTGGTTTTGATTAGCATTTCCCTAATGACTAATGATGTGCTTGTTTGGCCATTTATATATCTTCTTTAGCAAAATGTCTTTCAAGTCCTTTGCTCATTTTTTAGTTGAATTGTTTATTTTTCTGTTGTTGAGTTTTTAGAGTTCTTTGTATATTCTGGGTACTAGACCCCTAATGAATATATTATATACAAATATTTTCTCCCATTCTATGCAGTGTCTTCACTTTCTTGATAATGTCCTTTGATAGAAAAGTTTTTTTTTTAAATTATTTTATTGAGGTCACATTGGTTTATGACATTGTGTAAATTTAAGTTGTACATTATTATTTTTTTTTTTTGAGGAAGATTGGCCCTGCGCTAGCATCTGTTGCCAATCTTCCTCATTTTCTTTTTTTCTCCCCAAAGTCCCAATACGTAGTTCTATATCATTCTTGTAGAGTTGTAGCTCATCTATGTGGAACGCTGCCCCAGCATGACTTGATGAGCGGTGAGTAGGTCTGCCTGCAGGATCCAAACCAGCAAACCCTGGGCCGCCGAAGCGGAACGTGTAAACTTAACTGCTACGTCACCGGGTCGGCCCCTCAGTTGTACATCATTATATTTCAGCTTCTGAATAGACTGCGTCATATTTGCCACCAAAAGTCTAGTCTCCATCTGTCACCATACACATGTGCCCCTTTTACCCCTTTTGCTCTCCCCACCCCCTTCCTCTCTGGTAACCACCGGTCTGTTCTCCTTATCTATGTGTTTGTCTTCCATGTATGAGGGAAATTATACGGTATTTGTCTTTCTCTGTCTGACTTTGCTTGGCATAATACCCTCAAGGTCCATCCATGTTGCAGCAGATGGCATGATTTCATCTTTTTTACAGCTGAGTAGTATTCTATTGTGTATATGTGTATGTGTATGTATATATATATATACACACTACATCTTCTTTATCCATTCATCCATTGATGGGCACTTGGGTTGCTTCCAAGTCTTGGCCATTGTGAATAATGCTGCAGTGAACATAGGGGTGCATATATCTTTTCGAATTAGTGTTTTCATGTTCCTTGGATAAATACCTAGAAGTAGAATAGCTGGATCTTTAGGTATTTCTATTTTTAATTTTTGAGAAATCTCCATACTGTTTTCCATAGTAGCTGTACCAGTTTGCATTCCCACCAGCAGTGTATGAGCATTCCCTTTTCTCTACATCCTCTCCAACACTTGTTATTTCTTGACTTTTTAATAATAGCCATTCTGACGGCTGTGAGGTGATATCTCATTGTAGTTTTGATTTGCATTTCCCTAATAATTAGTGATGTTGAACATCTTTTCACGTGCCTGTTGGCCATGTGTATTTCTTCTTTGGAAGAGTGTCTGTTCATATCCTCTGCCCATTTTTTGATCAGGTTGTTTGTTTGTTGTTGAGTTTTATGAGTTCTTTATGTATTTTGGAAATTAACCCCTTGTTGGATATATGATTTGCAGATATTTTCTCCCAGTTGTTGGGTTTTCTTTTCATTTTGTTGATAGTTTCTTTTGCCATGCAGAAGTTTTTTAGTCTACTAGAGTCCCATTTATTTTTTCTTTTGTTTCCTTTGCCAGAGGAAACAAGGTATTCAGTAAGATACTACTAAGACTGAGGTCAAAGAGTGTACTGCCTGTGTTTTCTTCTAGAAGTTTTATGGTTTCAGGTCTTGCATTAAAGTCTTTAATCCATTTTGAGTTAATTTTTGTATATGGTATAGGATAATGGTTTACTTTCATTCTTTTGCATGTGGCTGTCCAGTTTTCTCAAAATCATTTAGTGAAGACACTTTCCTTTCTCCATTGTATATTCTTGGCTCCTTTTTTGAAGATTAGCTGTCCATAGATGTGTGGTTTTATTTCTGGGCTCTCAATTCTGTTCCATTGATCTGTATGTCTGTTTTTGTACCAGTACTATACTGTTTTAATTACTATAGCTTTGTAGTATATTTTGATTTCAGGGAGTATGATAACTCCAGCTTTGTTCTTTTTTCTCAGGATTGCTTTGGCTATTCAGGCTCTTTTGTTGTCCCATATAAGTTTTAGTATTCTTTGTTCTCTTTCTGTGAAGAATGTCATTGGGATTCTGATTGGGATTGCATTGAATCTGTATATTTCTTTGGGTAATACAGACATTTTAACTATGTTTTTTCTTCCAATCCGTGAGCACAGAATATCTTTCCATTTCTTTATGTCTTCTTTGATTTCTTTCAGTAATGTCTTATAGTTTTCAGTGTATAGGTCTTTCACCTCCTTGGTTAAATTTATTCCTAGGTATTTTATTCTTTTTGTTGTGATTGTAAATGGGATGTATTGTTGATTTCTCTTTCTGCTAGTTTGTTATTAATGTATAGAAATGCAACTGATTTTTGTATGTTGATTTTGTACCCTGCAACTTTCCTGTATTCATTAATTATTTCTAATAGTTTTTTGGTGGATTCTTTAGGGTTTTCTATATATAGAATCATGTCATCCACAAATAGTGACAGTTTTACTTCTTCCTTTCCAATTTGTATGCATTTTATTTCTTTTTCTTGCCTAATTGCTTTGGCTAAAACTTCTAATACTATGTTGAATAAGAGTGGCAAGGATACAAAAGTTTTAAATTTTGATGTCTTATTAATTTTTTCTTTTGTTGCTTGTGCTCTTGGTGTCATAACTAAGAACCATTGACAAATTCAAGGTCATGAAGATTTACTCCTGAGTTTTCTTGTAAGAGTTTTATAGTTTGAGCTGTTATATTTAGGTCTTTGATCTGTTTTGAGTTAATTTTTGTCTGTGGTGGAAGGTAAGAGTTCAACTGCATCTTTTGCATGTGAATACCTGGTTGTCCTACCATTGTTTGTTAAAGAGACTATTCTTTCTCCATTGAATAATCTTGGCACCTGTATCAGAAATTAATTGACTGTGAATGTATGGATTTATTTCTGGACCCTCAATTTTATTCCAGTGATACATATGTCTGTCCTTATGCCAATACCACACTTGCTTGTTTACTGTACCTTTATGGTAGGTTTTGAAATGAAATGTGTGAGTCCTCTCGCTTTGTTCTCGTTCAAGATTGTTTTGACTATTAGAGGTCCCTTGCAATTCTGTATGAATTTTATGGTTAGCTTTTCTATTTCTGCAAAAAAAGCCAGTGAGGTTTTCATATAGAATGTGTTGAATCTAGATCAGTTTGAGAAATATTGCCATCTTAACAATATGGTCTTCTAGTCCATAAACATGGGATGTCTTTCCATTTATTTAGGTCTTTAATTTCTTTCAGCAATGTTTTGTAGTTTTCAGTGTACAAGTCTTACACCTCCTTGGTTAAATTTATTTCTGAGTATTTTGTTCATTTTGATGCTGTCATAAATGGAATTGTTTTCTTAATTTTATTTTTGGTTTGTTTATTGCTAGTGTATAGAAATACAACTGATTTTTGTATGTTGATCTTGTATCATGTAACTTTGCTGAATTCATTTATTAGTCCTAATAGTTTATTTTGTGGATTCTTTAGGATTTTCTGTATACAAGATCATATCATCTACAAATCCAATAGATTTAATTTTACTTCTTTTTTTACAGTTTGGATACCTTTATTTCTTTTTCTTGCCTAATTGCCCTGGCTTGAACTTCCAGTACACTGTCAAATATAAGTGGTAAGAGTGGACATGCTTCTCTTGTTCCTGATCTGAGTGGGATGTTAGCTGTGGTTTTTTTTTTAAATAAATTCCTTTTATCGTGTTAAAGAAGTTCCCTTCTGTGCCTAGTTTGTTGAATATATTTATCCTGAAAGAATATTGGATTTTGCAAATACTTTTTCTGCATCAGTGGAGATGATCATGTGGTTTCCTTCCTTCATTCCATTAATGTGATGTACTACACTGGTTGATTTTCTTATGTTGAACCACTTTGCATTCCTGGGGTAAATCTCACTTGGTCATGGTGTTATAATCCTTTTAATATGCTGCTGGATTCAGCATATTAGTATTCTGTTTGTGGTTTTTCCGTCCTTATTTGTAAAGATGGTCTGTAGTTTTCTTTTTTGTGTGTGTGGTGTCTTTGGCTTTGGTATCATGGTAGTGCTGACCTCATAGAATGAGTTAGGAACTGTTCCCTCCTCTTCCATTTCTTGGAAGAGTTTGAGAAGGATTGATGATAATTCTTCTTTAAATGTTTGGTAGAATCTGGTCCCAGGCTTTCCTTTGTTGGAAGCTTTTTGATTAGTGATTAAATCTCATTTCTTGTTATAGGTTTTTTTTAGATTTTCTAGTTCTTCTAGTGTCAGTTTGGTAGTTTGTGTGTTTCTAGGAATTTGTCCACTTCATCTAGATTATCTATTTTGTTGGCAGTTGTTCATTGTATTCTCTTATAATCCTTTTTATTTCTGTGAGATTGATAGTAATGTCCCCACTTTCAATGCTGATTTTAGTAATGTGAGTCTTCTTTTTTTCTTGGTCATTCTAGCTAATGTCAGTTTTGTTGATCTTTTTAAAAAAATCAACTTTTGGTTTTGTTGCTCCTTTGTATTGTTTTTCTATTCTCTGTTTCATTTATCTCCACTTTAATCTTTATTATTTTCTCCCTCTGCTAGTTTTGGGTTTAGTTTGCTCTTCTTTTTATTCCTCCTTAGGATATAAAGTTAGGTTATTGATTGGAGACATTTTTTCCTTTTTCATTTTGGTGTTTACACCTATAAATTTCCCCCTGAACAGTGCTTTCCTCGCATCCCATAAATTTTTGTATGTTGTGTTTTCATGTTCATTAGTCTCTAAGTATTTTCTGATTTCCCTTGTGATACCTTCTTTGATCCATTGGTTATTTAACAGTGTGTTTAATTTTCACATCTTTGTGAGTTTTTCCTATTTCCTTTAGTTATTGCTTTCTAGTTTCATTTAATTATGGTCTGAGAAGATATTTTTTATGATTTTAGTCTTTTTAAAATTGTTGAGATTTAACTTTGGAACCTAACATATGGTGTATCCTGGAAAATGTTCCATGTGTACTTGAGAAGAATGTGTATTCTGCTGTTTGATGTAATGTTCTATATCTGTCTCTTAGGTCTAGTTAGTTGATAATGTTGTTCAAGTCCTCTATTTCCTTAAAGATCTTCTGTCTGATTGTTCTATCCAATATTGAAAGTGGGGTTACTGTTATTTTAGAACTGTATTTCTCCCTTCAATTCTGTCAGTTTTTGCTTCATATATTTTGAAGCTGTATTGTTAGGTATGTATATATTTGTAAATGTTACATCTTCTTGATGAATTGATGCTTTTATCAATATATGTTTTTCTTTGTCTATTTAAAAAATTTTTGACTTAAAGTCTATTTTGATATTAGCACAGCCACTTAGCCCTCTTTTGATTATTATTTACATGGAATATCTTTTCCCAAGCTTTTACTTTCAACCTAATTGTGTCTTTGGATCTAGAGTGAGGCTTGTAGACAGTATGTAGTTGAATCATGTTTGTTTGTTTGTCTGTTTCAATCCATTCTGCCAATCTCTGCCTTTTGATTGCAGAATTTAATCCATTTACATTTAAAGTCATTACTGGTAAAAAAGCACTTCTGCCATTTTGCTATTTGTTTTCTGTATGTCATATCTTCTTTGTTCTTCCATTCCTCCATTACTGCCCGTTTTTGTGTGTTTAATTGCTTTTTTTCTAGTTTATTGTTTTGATTCCCTTCTCATGTTCTTTTCTGTATATATTTCTGTTATTTTCTTAGTAGTTGCTCTCAGGTTATAATTAACATCTTAAATTTATAACAATCTACTTTGAATTAATACCAACTTAATTTCAATAGTATGTAGAAACTCTGCTCCTAGAACAGCTCTGTTCCTCCCTCATTTTTTTGTTATCATCACAACTTACAGCTTTATACATTATGTGTCCATTAATGTAGATTTATAATTATTTTATGCATTTGTCTTTTAAACCATATAGAGAAAAAAAGAGGATTTAAAAATCAAAAGTACAGTAAGAATAACTTTTATATTTACCTGTATAGCTACTTTTACCAGAGTTCTTTATTTCTTCATATGCCTTTGAGTTAACTGTGTAGCATCCTTTCCTTTCAGCCTGATGGACTCGAGCATTTCTTGTAGGATGTAGGGAAGATCTAGTAGCAACAAACTCCTTCAGTTTTTCTTTATTTGAGATTTATTTCCTGGATATGGAATTCTTGCTTGGCAGTTTTTTCTTTCAGCCCTTTAAGTCTGTCATCCCACTGTTTTTTGGCATGCCTGGTTTCTGATTAGAAATCAGCTGTTAATCTCATTGAGGAGCCCTGCTGTGTGATGAGTTGCTTCTCTTTTGCTACTTTTAATACTCTGTTGGCAGCACATGTTAGCTCAGGACAACTCTTCCTCAGCAAAAAAAAAACAAAAAATAAGCTCTCTTTGTTATTCATTTGATTATAATGTGTCTGGATGTGAATCTCGAGTTTGTTGTGTTTGGAGTTTGTTGAGCTTCTTGGATGTTAGATTTATGTCTTTTATCAAATTTGGGACGTTTTCAACCATTTCTTTAAATATTCTGTCTGCCTGTTTCTCTCCCTTTTCTCCTTCTGAGACTCATTACTATTTGTATGATGGTACACTTGATGGTACCACAGATCCCTTAGGCTCAGTTCATGTTTCTTCATTCTTTTTTCTTGCTGTTGTTCCTCAAAGTGGATAATCTCAATCAACCTATCTTCATGTTTGCTGATTCTCTTTTCTGCCTACTCAAATCTCTTTTTGTACAGCTCTAGTGAATTTTCCATTTCAGTTATTGTACTTTTCAGCTCCAGAATTTCCATTTGGTTCCTTTTTGTAATTTCTCTCTCTTTGTTGATAGTCTCTATTCGATGAGACGTTGTTATCCTGGTTTTCTTTAGTTATTTTTCCATGCTTTCCTTTAGCTCTTTGAGGATATTTAAGACAGTTGATTTAAAGTCTTCATCCAGTAAGTCCAATGTCTGGGCTTTCTCAAGGACAGTTTATATTAATTTCTTCTTTTCTTGTGAATGGGCCATATTTTCTTCTTTTTTTGCATGCCTCATACATTTTAGTTGAATATTGGATACGTTTTTTTTGTTTGACACAGTTTTTTGTTTTCCACAGTACCTCTTATTCCTCCAAGTTTCTTTTGTTTGTTTTGTTTTTTTTTGTGATCCTTGGCTGTTTACTCACATTTAAGAGTGTGACACTGAAAAGCTACCTAGATACTTTATGGTTATGCGCACATACATTTATGATTTACAGGCCCCATTCATAGAGATTAGATGAGTACCTTCCAAGGGGGAACCCTCAAATGTCAGCATATATAGGTTTTTTACCCCTTGGTTTTTCAAGAAAGATTGTAGCCCTGGCTGTCAGTGTTCTAGTAGTGTTCCAAACACTAAAAAAGGGAAGCTAGAATTCTCCTTGTTCACTATACAGACCTTCATTTGATCCCTTTGTTTTTAATGCAGCACCCTGACCATCAGCTGTCTCAGATTCCAGAGCCTCTGTGACTCATCTTCTCCAGAAAGGCAAAAAGACTTTCCACCAAGCATCATATTTTCAACCCCACTCTAATACCTCTGACTTTCAGAGTCATGTTTTACCAACTGAGCTAGCTGGGCTACCTCTGACTTTACAAGTATTGATTGGTACTTCCAGTTCCTGAGCCTGCAGCACAAATTAGCTTGTTTTTCATTGGCTTTCCTCCTACAAGCTACTGATTTAGTTTTTTCTGCTTTACCAAATCAGTTACCAGCCATCCATCTACTTTTCGTATTTTGAAAATATTAACATCTCTTTAGTGCTGTTAAAACCCTCCCCTCTTCCTTTTTGTGTGTGTAGGGCAGTTTATACCATTTTTATTTCTTTATTCTCATATAAAGGGATTTCAGGAGGAAGAGAGATTAACACATTATTCAGTCTGCCCTATTTAAGAAGGACTTTCTAAAGTTAAACACAATGTAGGACATCTTAGGGGAAAAAGATTAATTTGACCACTGAAAAATGTGACATTTATGCATAAGAAAAACATAAAATTAAAAAGCATATAAGAGACTGGGATATGTGTAACAAATATGACACAGAGGGGTAATACTCCTAATATACGAAGAATTCAGATACAAATATACAAGAACACGTTAACCCCCAAAAGATAAATGGACCAGGTACATGAAAAGGCATTTCACAAGCACACACAACTCCCTAGTTTTCAGTATCACTAATAGTCAAAAATGTATACTAAAACAAGTTGTCGTTTTTAACTTAGAACTGTGTGTTTGTGTGTGTGTGCAGATGAAAATGTGGAAAGATAGGCATTTTCCTGGACTACAGATGGCAGTATAAACTGGAACAGGTGTGGAAGAAAATAGTTTGGCAGTATGCTTAACTATCCTTTGACTTCGAAATTCTTCCTTGCAAAGCAGAATTTCTCCTAAGGAAATATTCCAAACTATGGACCGAAATATATGCAAAAAAGATGCCCATCTTATTTTGAATATTACTAACTAGTTAGAATAACTGACATTTATTGAGCCTTTACTGTGTGCTTCAGGAACTGCGCTAGAAGCATTTTACATGCATTACCCTGTTTAATCCTCACACCAACCATATGAGATGAATACAATTTTTATCTTTTAAAACACTGAGGTTAGATAGTGAATGAGCCAGATCTGGCGCCCTAGATCTAATAAAAAAATTTTCCCTTAACTATCATGCTAACAGCATGTTCTGTGACCATATATTATTTCTCTAAAGATAAAGGGAAATAAGCATTGTTTTCTGTGTTTTAATAATCTAAATGTCCAACTGTAATAAAATAGCTGATTTAGCAAACCATGGTACTTTTATATGATATAATATGCAGCCATTAAAAATCGTGTTCTGGAAGAATATTTAATGACATAGGAAAATACTCATGTTATAATTAGAAAAATGAGGAAACTTTTAATATGTTTTAAAATTATTTTTCTGAACTTACAGTAGATGGAAATAAAAATAATTTCTAAATCATTGTTTCTGAGTGATTGCATTACAGATGTTTATTCATTTTCTTTTTTATGTTTTTTATTTTCCAAATTTTGAAGTGTATAATTTTTTAAATCAGAAGAAGTTCTAGTAATCATTTCATTTATTAATTTAATGCTTAATGATATGGAAATGCTTTTATTTCTGGGGGAAAAAAGCCAGTTGTGAAGTTTTATAGTATGCTCTCAGCTAGATTTCAATTTTGTCTGTCTTAGAAAATACATTGGATGGAAATGTGCAAAAATACTAACAGTGATAATATCCAAAGGAGATAGGAATGAGAATGAACTTTTTCTTGTTATTTATTACTTTTTTCTGTATCTTAAAATTTTCTGCTACAAATACGTGTTTTTGTAATCAGAAAAAATTTAATGTTTTAATTTGGAGAACAAGTCTTTACTTTTTTTGCCTTATATTTTTAGACATTTGAAGACAGTGATTTATTCCATTTGATTGGTGTTATCTGTGGATTAGCAATTTATAATTTTACTATTGTGGACCTCCATTTTCCTTTGGCTTTATATAAGAAACTGCTGAAAAAGAAGCCATCCCTGGATGATTTGAAAGAACTAGTGCCTGATGTTGGGAGGTTAGTTGTAAAAAATGGCAAGGGTGGGGTTTAGGAAATAGGAAATGGGGAGTGTACACAAAGCTTTTGTTTTAGGAATAATTGAGTTTTGTTTTTGTGTTGTTCTTGTTGAATTTCTGAAATCAACAAAAGCCTTTCTAACAAAGGAAAACCCATTATGTTACTCAGATCCAAAATTTTCTCCTGAAAGACTTATGTGTATAAAATCATTTGCTAAATATTTAGTAGTTTAACATTACTTTACAAATATCAGATAATAAATTTAGGAAGGTAATGTTTCCTGAGAGTAGTTAAATGATTTATTTGGACTGCTGCTTCTGATCACCTTCATTCCTAGCTGGAATATGTGAAGTTTCTTTTTATTACATGAAATGGAATAAAAATTGTATGTAAATAAGGATAAATGTTGAAAATGGGTAGATACGTGGCCTTTGTATTCAGAGGAAGAGATAAAAACCTTAGAGTGTTTTTTTTTTTTCCTTCAGCATTGCTTATAAGTTTGCCATTGTACATCTACCATTCTGAAACAAATATAAAAGTACAAATTAATAAAAGGATTTTATCAAGAATGAGTGAGAAATATGTACTTATACTTAAGCAAAATAGTCAAAATACCCAATAATGTTTTACCACAAAGGAACATATATATTGTTTTGCAGAAGCATGCAACAGTTACTGGATTATCCAGAAGATGATGTCGAGGAAACATTTTGTCTTAATTTTACGGTAAGATGAAAAGACGTAGGGTAGCCTGATTATTCATCATGCCTTTTATTTAACAGCTGTGCCTTATCGTTTTTTCTTTATTTTGGTGGATGGAATTCTTTAAGAACCCTTTAGCTAACATTTATTGAGCATTAACTATATACTGATCACAATACATGCATTATTTCATTTAATCCTCAACAATTCTATGAGATTGGTATTATTCTTATTTTACAGATGAAGAAAACTGAAAAGAATCATTGCATGTCAGAGATAGTATTTATACCCAGCCCTGTGACTTCAAAGCCTATATACTTTATCGTTATGCTAAAGATCTTTACAAATGCAAGGAGTCCTCTTCATTCAAGTGTTCATTTTTGAGTCTTCAATTACAAAAATATTTAGAGAAGCAAAGGTTATTGTAACATGAGAATATTCACTAATGAGCTTACCAATTAAAAGATTAATTCCCGCTCAGACATCCCTCTTTGCTTTGCACTAACATTCGTCCTTGCCCATTTTGTCTGTCTTACTGTTGGATGGCATACCACAGTACAAATGCAAACACATTGGGATATTATTTGGAAAATGAAATTGCAAATCTTGTAAAAGTTGCAGAATTTTGTTAATTCAGTGAAAGGGATGTTGAATAACTCATCCAGTCACATGCAGAGCCATTGACAAATGAGGATCAGGCAGAAGTAGATTAGTTGACAAAGAAAAGAAAATCAGCAAGGATTATGTAAGGCATTTCAGAAGGGAATGATTTGAATGTTATAAATTAGACTCTTGGGAAAATGGTAAAACCTTTGGTTTTCTTTCTTTCTCTTTTCTTTTCAAAAACTTTCTATATTTGTTTGTTTTCCCCCCTAACAGTTCTCTTTATGATCTTGTGGCCAAAGCTGACAAAAAATACCATATTCTACTGTAACACAATTTGCCAAAATTTATTGTGTATTTGTTTGTTTTCCCCCCTAACAGTTCTCTTTATGATCTTGTGGCCAAAGCTGACAAAAAATACCATATTCTACTGTAACACAATTTGCCAAAATTTATGTGCCCCCTCAGAAAAGTTTATCCATTCGTTGATTATTTTAAGAAGTGGCACATAGTGCATTTCTAAGAAAATTTGGTAGATTTAAGATGAAATAATTTCTTTTAATATTTTTTTTTTTTTTAAGAAAATAATCCTCCTTGGACTTTTTCTATTTACTATGACATTTTGGTTCCCCTTTTCCATTGATTCACTTATGACCAGATGAGTTATCTTTGACTCTTTATTGATCATCTCAATTGACTGAAATATTGGGTTCCAAGCAATTTAATTTCTATTTTATCAGTCACTAAGTTTGTGAATGCTTAATATATCCAAGAACTATGGTCATTCAAACACTCCTTCCTGCTGCTCTTTCTTTCCCAGAGGTTTTCAGTGGCTCTTTAGTAACTTTAGAATGGGCTTCAAAGACATTTGTAATCTGGCTTTCTTTCTAAATTTCATTGTATCCCTCCATTCATACCAAGTTTTGTCATGTCACACAGTATTCTTTAACATACCTTACCTTACTGTTTTTTAGAGTCATAGTCATACATTTTCATAACTTGTTATTTACTCTCGAATCTATCCTTTTGTTCAATCTATGTGCTCAGTTGGAAATCCCACCCTCCTCAATCTTTTAGAGCCTTTGCTCATCCTTCTAGGTGCTTTTCAAATGATATTTCTTCTTCAAAGTCTTTTATACTTCCTCTGGTTAGAAGTAAGTTTGCTTTCCTCTGTGAGCTGATAGCATTTTGTTTATGTCTCTATTATAGCATTTATTTTATTATAATGAGTTGTTTCTCCTCCTTTACTAGATAGCTAACTTCAGAGCAGGGATTTATTAGTTTCTTATCATCACACCCCCACTATAGTGTTTTATAAATAGCAGGTATTAAAAGAGCATTTTAATAAAAGAGGATAATATTCCAAAAAGAGACAATAGAAAGAGAAAAGATGCAAAGGTGGGAAAGGTAATACTTATAGGAAAATTAGCAGACTAGTAAGGGAAATAAAAGGTTTCAAAATAACCTATTGTCTTTATAAACCAAATTAATGGCATAACTGGAAAAACCACCTGTGATCAAGAATGCAACAAGGCAGATACGAGGAATACAGGAGTAGCAGCTGTCATGTGGGAAGAATGCATAGCTGATCTAAGCTGAATGCATTTGACACTTGGATTCTGTCACTTGTCCAAGGAAAACATCCATTCTAATATTTTACTCCTATAGTGACCATTCTAAAGTTTTACGCATGGTAAATAATTAGTTTCCTGTTTTTGACTAACCAAACACTTGGTAATTTGTAATTAGTTAGTTGAGGTAGGATTTCATACTAGAGCGGATGAAAATTTCTAGTTGTGGCTTTATGCAGAATTCACAAATAGGTTTATGGTAACAGAATTTTACCTCAAATTTATTAGTTCTTATATTTAATGAGAGGAAAATAGAGTATAATAATAGGTTATTAAAATAATCTAATAAGTTTTGAGTCTGACATTGACTTTTTTTAAAAATTTAAATTAATAGATCACAGTTGAAAACTTTGGTGCAACAGAAGTGAAAGAGCTGGTTCTAAATGGTGCAGACACAGCTGTTAACAAACAAAATCGGTAAGTGAATTATAGCAGCATCAGTGATAGTAATAAGATTCAGTAGGCGTTTTCTTCTGTATTTAGAAACATGTCACAACCTTAAGTTTTTACTCAGATAAAACTTACTGTTTGAATGGCTGGTTAGTGAGAAAATAATCTGCCTTTTGCTTCGAAAATCCTTTTAAGACAATAATAAAGGGATAAAAAGATCATAAACAACAAGAACAAAGAGAAGGGAGAGAAGACAACAGCAAACACATTTTTGAAAGCTAGAAAAAGTTAAGTTTTTAACTTTTAAGTTTTAAGTTTAGTGGTAACTAACTTTAGCCAACCAGAGAAAGCTGCAACATAAGATTGACTGGGAGGAGCCAAGAAGGCAGCCAGTTCATATTGTAGAACAAAGGCTCAGGCATTGAGAATAAAAAAATATGTTAGAAAATGTATGGAGTTTGGAGAACACTGGAAACAGAAAGATTGGCTGTTATAAGAATCAGTTAGAAACCCATCTCCCTTAGCCCACCAGTAGCCTGGCAACTTCCGCTCTCCAGCCTGGGCAGAAGATTGGAAATTTACCTTCTGGGGAGATTGAACTAAAGGGACCACGGATTTGAGGACAGTTAGGCACAGCCAGGGGCAAGGGGCTGAACTGAAAACGGAGATTAAGTGAGCATCTGTAGCTCCCTCCTCCTTGACACTGTATATTGGAGGATTCTTCTCTGGGGAAACTGCCAAACTTTTAAATGTGGTGGATAGCCAAAGGTCAATAGACATTTAAAGCAAGACCAAAACAGTCAAAAAGGATGCCAAGGAAACAGAAACAATGCATGATTAAGAAGAAAACTTCAAAAGAAACTAAAATCATTATCCTCAAATTAATAAGAGTAGCATCCATATGAATACTATTAAAAATTGAAAAAAAGTCATTGAAAGAAATGGAACGAATGAAATTTGTCAAAGAAATGATACCAAAACCTTCCCAGAACTGAATGACATGCATTTTAAGATTGATAGCATAGGAAGTGAAAAAAAGACACATACCAAGGCAAAATACATGAAATTTCAAAATCCCAAAGAAAAAGGGACCCTAAAATCTTCTAGGAGGAAAAAAAACAGACCATATACAAAGAATTAAGAATCAGAATAACATCAGACTTCTAAAGAACTACACTGAAGCTCGAAGATCAAAATTCTGGGAGAAAATTATTTTTAACTTAGAATTATATATCAAAACCATCAAGTATGTGGGTGTGTGAAAACATTTTCATACATGCAGAGTCTCAGAGAATTTACTTCCAATACACTTTTCTCAGAAAGTTTCTGGAGGATGTATTCTACCAAAACAAAGAATTAAACCAAGAAAGAGGAAGACCCAGGATTGGAAAAAATAGGAACCAATATGGGAGAGAGGCAAAGAGGATTCCTGCTGCAGGAACAGTGGTGTGTAGAAGATTTAGAAAGAGTCACCAGTCTGGGTTAGATCAAGAGGATGGAGGGCTCCAGGAGGATTGTCTCCAGGAGAAAAATGCAACTGATACTACCTAATATATTTAATCCATCTAGAGAAGATTGACATTTCTGTTGAAGTTGGGGATGAAGTAGCAAACTAAGAAACAAAAGTTCTTTTTTTCCTTCAAAAGTTCTTTGTAAGAAAAAAAGAGGTAACCATAGAATACTCTGTAGCTTAATTGTGAATAATATTTATAATCATAAAAAATGTTAACAATGAATATTAAACCAGAAATTGTTATAATGGGAGCATTGGGGGTGGCAAAGTGAGAGTGGGCAATTAAATAAAAGGTAAATCCTCACCTTTCACAATAGATATTCAGTTCGTCAGATAATATTTAACATTGAATATCAAGGAATAACAATAGAAAACCGTTGTTGAAGTTTGAAGGTAACTATCAGAAGGAATAGCAAAAAAGTTAACAAATCGTTGCCTTCAAACAGCAGGAATTTTTGGTGAATAGGTATAGGACAGAACTTCTTTGTTCTCTTCTATTGTGTTATAATTATTTAGACAAAGCTAATTTAATGGCTGTTGTCAGGGACTTGATCCAAAAGATTATAATCCTGATTCTGCTACTTAGAAGCTGTGTAACTTTTTATAAATTAGTCGATGTCTCCTTGCCTCAGTCTCCTTTCTGTAAAATGGGATGAAAAATTGTACCTACTTCATGGGGTGATTTTGAGGATTAAATGAGGCAATACTTTTAAGATGTTTAGAATAGTATCTAGCACATGTATGTGCTCAGTAAATGTTGGCTGTTAGGATTATTACTATTTGACACTTTAAACTGTGCATATGTCTTACTTTGATAAAAAATAAAGCTGTTTTTAAAATAATGTGAAAAAATAGGTCTTTCTAGCTAGACTTTCTAAAAAAAATCTTGGTTTTGAAAAACTTTGTGATTTAGAAATATTTTTTTTCTGCTTTTGAAGTTTCTATTGTTGGACTAATTCTTTAAGTTTCTAAAAAATATTATTTCCCATAGATTATTTAGTTTAGAAATTATTTAAAGAATTTTGATCTTTGTACTACCCATCCTAGTGAGATAATGAAAGTGTTGAAAGCGAAAATGTTAGCGCATAAAACAGTTTAGCCTTTTGTGCTTAAGGGACTTAACTAGTATAGATGAATTTAACTTTCTAATTAGATTAATTATAAAATTATACATTATAAAATTATCTGTTTTTTCTCATCAGAACCTATTAGCATATTGCTATTGATTTTTCCTTAGGTCCACCAATTTTATATTTTATAATAGCCTCCTTTAATTTTTTTTTTTTCCTTTTTGTAAATTCACTTTGGAATTATTTTATAATTTGCTAAGAATGTCTGTAGATGACTAAATTTACTAGTATTCCCATTTGTAGAATCATTCTTTTTAATTTGGTAGACAAGAGTATAAAATACTGAAATCCTCTAGTACCCCTTCTCATTATTTGTTTGACCAGATAGCTGTATAAAGTGTGGCTAACAGAACAAATTGAATAAAATTGTAGTTCTAATTACTGGGTAAAAAGGACTTCTTTTTTTTCTTTACAGTTTCCTTTTGTATTATAACAGGCAGAAAAGCATCACAACTGTTTGTTTGTATGTGTGTACATAGATATATACACATAACATACATTTGAAAAGAAACTGCACTTATACTCTTTAATAATAATCCTAAAAGAAGGGTTGATACCCCTCTTAGGTATATGGTTTTTAAAATAAATTTTGTTTTAAAATTCTTTGAAGCCCAAGAAAAAACAGACTGTAGTCTATCAAATAGTCTGAATCTCAAAACTCTCATTTTTTCATCACCTAATTGTTTTTTTTTTGGTGTGTGAGGAAGATCAGCCCTGAGGTAACATCCATGCCAATCCTCCTCTTTTTGCTGAGGAAGACCGGCCCTGAGCTAACATCTATTGCCAATCCTCCTTTTTTGCCCCCCCCCAAAGCCCCAGTAGGTAGTTGTATGTCATAGTTGCACATCCTTCTAGTTGCTGTATGTGGGACGTGGCCTCAGCATGGCCGGAGAAGCGGTGTGTTGGTGCGCGCCCGGGATCCAAACCCGGGCTGCCAGTAGCGGAGCGCGTACACGTAACCGCTAAGCCACGGGGCCGGCCCCCATCACCTAATATTTTTAACAGATCACTCTTTTTAGGGATGCATGTGGAGTGTTGCATATAACTTCTCAATAATTTGTGAATAATTTTTTTGATAGCCATTTGCATCATCATTTTTCCCATTAGGAAATGACATTTCACTTAGGGATAGCCTAAGAATGGCTGTGAATGATAGATTGCCTACATGCCTCATAGATATATCAGATTTTTGTATAGAAAAAATAATAAACTTCTCCATAAAGAGTCTGCATAAACTCTCCATAAGGACTTTGTCCCCTTTGAACCCTACTCATACTTTCTTAGTTTTGTAGATAAATAGCAAAAAGTACAGAAGTTTTGGGGTTGGCCTAGTGGTGTAGTGGTTAAGTTTGCACGCTCTGCTTTGGCGGCCCGGGGTTCACAGGTTCGGACCCCGGGCGCGGACCTACTCACCACTTATCAAGCCAAGCCATGCTGTGTTAGCGTCCAATATAAAGTAGTGGAAGATGGGCACGGATGTTAGCCCAGGGCCAATCTTCCTCGCCAAAAAAAAAAAAAAAAAAAACCCAGAATTTTTTAGGAAAATTAGCCCTGAGCTTACCTCTGTTGCCAGTCCTCCTCTTGTTGCTGACGAAGATTGGCCCTGGGCAAACATCCCTGCACATCTTCCTCTACTTTATATGGGACGCCGCCACAGCATGGCTTGATAAGTGGTGTGAGGTCCACACCCGGGATCCGAACCTGCGAACCCTGAGCCACTGAAGCCGAGCGTGTGAACTTAACCACTATGCCACTGGGCCGGGCCCCAGAAGTTTTAACAAGTACAAAAAGTACAAAGTTTTAATAACACTACAATATATATGCTCCATGAAAAATGATTTTTATATTCTGTGCATGTGTGCTTTTTCATTTCTAGGCAGGAGTTTGTTGATGCTTATGTGGATTACATATTCAATAAATCAGTGGCTTCCTTATTTGATGCTTTTCATGCTGGCTTTCATAAGGTCTGTGGAGGAAAAGTCCTTCAGCTCTTCCAGCCTAATGAACTACAAGCAATGGTTATTGGGAATACAAATTATGATTGGAAGGAACTGGAAAAGGTAGGGGAAAACAAATCTATGATATTGTTTATAATTTTATTTATTTATTTATTTTTCCACCAAAGCCCCAGTAGATAGTTGTATGTCATAGCTGCACATCCTTCTAGTTGCTGTATGTGGGACGTGGCCTTAGCATGGCCGGAGAAGTGGTGCGTCGGTGCGCGCCCGGGATCCGAACCCGGGCCGCCAGCAGCGGAGTGCATGCACTTAACCGCTAAGCCATGGGGCCGGCCCTGTGATATTGTTTAAATGGAAAGGCAAAAGGAAAATATGGCTTATTGATGGAAATATTGCCCTCTCATTTATTGTTTTCCATTTTACACTATTTATTACTGTCATTTTAATAGGAAAACACTATACCCTTCTTGCTCCACAATGAATGAAGTTTGATTGTGTATGGATTAGATAGCATTTTTGTATTTGTGGTATTGGTGGTTTTCATACAGAAAAATGTCATCTATGACAGGCTGGATAGAAACCCCACCTAAAACTCAATGGGTTTTCATTCTGCCTTAAGCCTAGGAAAACCATTACGAAAAGCACTCACAATGCTTAAGATCTTTATTTCCTTTTTTTCTGATTAGTCTCAATGTTAAATTTTTTAGCAGAGAATAAATAATACTCATGATTTTCATTGCTGGTGCCTTAACCAGTAAAGGGAACTTTAGGGAGAAGACTGGAAATTTTTTAAACAATTTTTTTCTTTTCTATACAAGTAATTCTCAGATATTTCTTCAGATAAACATTTAATAAAAAGTACTAGGTTAGATCAGCTTTGAGAAGGATAATATGCAGGGTTCACCTATAAGTTTTTCCATCTATGTAATCTAGCAACCTCTGCTAAAATTTTTACATTAAATAGTTTGATACCATCCCCCTATTAAATTAGCTAGCATAAAAAAAACAATACTAAGTCTAACAAGGATACAAAGCATTGGGAACTCTCATACATTGCTGATGGGAATACAAATGGTATAGCCACTTTGGAAACAGTTTGGCATTTTCTTATAAAGTTAAACATACACTTGCTACACCTAGCAGTTCCAGTCCTAAGTATTAAGTTATGTTCACACAAAAATCTGTAAACAAAGGGGGAATAGGGAGTTATTGTTTAATGGGTACAGAGTTTCAGTTTTGCAAGATGAAAAGAGTTCTGGAGGTAGATTGTGCTGATGGTTGCACAACAATGTGAATGTACTTAATGCCACCAAAGTGTACACTTAAAAAGGGTTAAGATGGTAAACTTCATCTTATGTGTATTTCACCACAAATTTTTTTTAAATTATGTTTTTAAAAATCTGCAAACAAGTCGAAAACTGGAAATAACCCAGATTTCCTTCAGTGGGTGAATGGATAAACCAACTATGGTACATCCATATGGTAAAATACTACTGAGCAATAAAAAGAAATGCACTGTTGATACATGCAACAACTGGGATGACTCTCAGAGTCCTTATGCTGAGTGAAAGAAGCCAGTCTCAAAGGATTACATAACATATGATTCCATTCATATGACATTCTTGAAAAGACAAAACTATGATGAACAGGGGCTGGGGATGGAGAAATTGTGACTGCAGAGGAGTAGCACAAAAGAATTCTTTGGGGTGATGGACCTGTTCAGTATCCTGATTGTGGTGATGGTTACACGCATCTGTACATGTGTTTAAAACTCATAGAACTGTACACACACCAGAAAAAGCCAATTTTACTGTGTAATAATTTAGGAAATAAAATTATTAAATTAAAAAAATAATTAGGACTTCTGGTTAAGCATAGTGGAATAAACACACATTTATCTCTGCTCCCTCCCAAAATCTCACTAGAACAACAATAAAGGAGTAAAAATAGGAATAGAGAGATCAAAAAAATAGAAAAATACAGTGAACAAGAGAAAAAATAGTTTTGGAAGATGGAAAATAAGTAGATGAGTTGATGAGTGACTTAGAGCAAAGAAAATTGAATTCTGAGCCTCCAGGAGGGACAGGGTTGTCAGTAGGCAACCCATTTCACACCCTGGAATTTCTGCAAGGCTTGGAATTGGTACACTGTGTTACTGTAATGGCAGGGATGCAGGGTTGGGCTGAAAGCAATAGAATTACTTGAAAGCTAATTTAAGGAATCATTAGACCCTTCATGTCCCCTCATACCCAGCAAAAGACAACTCTGGAGAGAGGTTTTAGAATCTGAGAAACCAGGTAGAACTGAGGATGGCACTCAGAAAGCTAGTAGCCAGGCTTAAATCTTCCAGGAAGGAGATTGAAGATTTATTTTTTGGGGTAAAGTGATCTGCTGAAGAGAAGAAAGCTGTACTGACTTTAAGGAGATCCCAGTGGAAATGGACCCGACCACCAATCACCCTAAAATGGAAATGATATAATGGCCTCTCATCACACTTTAGATCTTATACAATTTATCCTTCTTGCTTGATCTCCTATCATTCTTCCTTTCACTTACTTTCCTTCAGCCTTATTGGCCTCTTTGCTGAGCCTAAAACCCTTCAGGAACACTCTAGTCTTGAGGCCTTTCTATTTGCTGTTCCCTGTGCCTGGAATTCTCTTCACCTTGATAATTCCAAATGGTTCTTGCTCTCATTTCATGTCTTTATACCTTCTCAAAGACCTTCACTGGATAAGTTGTCTAAAATTGAGCATGTGCGTATATGCGCACGCACACACACACACGGTGTCTCCCTTCCCTGCTTTATTTTTCTTCTTTAACTTTGACTTAAAAAATTTTACTTAATTGTCTTTACTTTCTGTTGCTCCTTTCCCCTCACTACAATGTAAGCACCATGAAGGCAAGATTTTTGTCTCTTTGTTCACTGCTGTATTCCCAAAGCCTAGGAGAGCGCTCAGTAAGTACTTAAAACCTTGCCTGAAAATATAATTGATAGAAGCACTCATTCAGTAAGACAGGACCTTTTTTTAGTATGTTTTAGTGTACTTATACTTAATGTACTTTGATTTCTTGCATTTTGTATCTGATTCATTATAATTTTAGTGATTATGATTTGTGACTTTAAGTGCTCTTTCTTCATCAGGACTGTGAACGCATTTCCCTAGAACCATCTAGAGGTTTAAAAAAAAAAAGGAAAAAAAACCTTTAGCCATCCTCCTTTCCTTCCCCACTAACATGCTCACAGACTAATTCAAACAAGTTAATACATTAACAGATTGCTAGAATTCAACCCATTTTCTCCAAACCTGTTTGCAAATTAATAGCAAATATTTTGTAGATTTCAGAGTTCACTCGTTGAGATAATCATGGCTACAAATAGAGAGAGCCCAAAATTCAAGAAGCCCATTAGCAAGTGTTTATTGAGCCCCTACTGGGTGCCTGATAACCATGCAAGAGATTAGGGAGCCAGCAGTAAATAAAATTAAGACATGGTCTTTGCCCTCTGATAAGGAAGCTAGACATTAAATAATTGCACTGTGATGAATACTAAGGAAGAGAGTTTAATGAATGGTATGTAAGGAGGAACCTAACCTAGGCTACACAAATCTGGGAAAGCTTCTCACTAGGTGGTAATCTCCATAAAGTAGGTAAAGACTGTTCACTGCAGTTTCCCCAGGGCCCCAGACTTTGACTGAAACTGATTATATGTTTGTTGAATAAATCAGTGAATGAATTAGGTGACATTGAATCTGAGCCCTAAAGGATAAATAGAAGTTAGCCTGATGAACAAAGAAAGAAGGAGTATGTGTCTGAGTGGTCTAGGCTGAAGGAACAGTGTGTCCAAAGGCCCTGATGCTGGAAAGTTCTTGCTGTCTTAACTAAAATTTAAGGCCAGCTGTGTGGCTGGATTTTAAGGAACACCTCATGGTGTGGAGTTATTCCCTCCTTCCTCCCTACCCGGCTCTTCTCTCAGTACTAATATTTTTTAAAGGGAAAGTATATTATTTCTATTGCTACAAATTACCCCAAAACTTAGTGGCTCCAAAATAACAGTGAACATTTATTGTCTCACACAGTTTCTGTTGGTCATGAGTTTAGGAGTGGCTTCGCTGGGTGATTTTAGCTCAGGAGTCGCTCATGAGGTTGCAATCAAAATATTGACTGGTGCTTTAGTCATCTGAAAGCTTGCTTAAGGATAGAGTTTCTCGTCCAAGATGGCTCACTCACATGGCCAAAGGCCTCAGTATTTCACCAAGAGGACCTCTCCATAGGGCTGTTTGAGTGCCCTCATGAAGAGGCAACTGGTTCCCCGCAGAGTGAGTAATCAAAAAGAGGCTGAAGCTATGGAGTTTTTTATGATCTAGACTCACAAGTCATGTATTTCTCATATCTGCAATATTCTGATGATTATAGAGGTCAGGCCTATTCATTGTGGCAGGGGACTACAACAAGGGCAGGAATAGCAGGAGGCAGATATCGTTGGGGGCCATCTTGGAAACTGACTACCAGAGAAAATGATTAGTGTTGCTTTTAGTACATTTTTTTAAAAGAAAGATAGAATGTAAAATAATTAATTTGACTTCTGTTCATGAATTTAGGAAAAGAAAATTTTATAATTATCACAGATGATTAATTCAATGTTGAACTTTAATAATCCATTAACATATTAGTAATTGTGGTTTATCCTTTAGATATTTACTTTTGAAGATGATATTACAGTCCTATCATGTTCTTTGGAGTGGTGGGGAGACATTTCTGCTGATTTGTACATATTTTCTTTTGTTTCCCCTGGAACTAATAGTTTCAAATTGTAAAATGCCCAGGATGTAGGTAATCAACTGAATCGCATGAATTTCAAACTCCTGGACAGTGTTACTTTTATGTGCTAATAAGGAAGCCAGTTCGTCACATTCAAGACAAAACTAATATTCCTTGATATTAATAAAGGGTTATGTTGTTTTTAGAATACAGAATACAAAGGGGAGTATTGGGCAGAACATCCTACGATAAAAATTTTTTGGGAAGTATTTCACGAATTACCGTTGGAAAAGAAAAAACAATTTCTGTGTAAGTATTTCTAACTGGTTCTATGTTTTATGAGAATGGAATCTAATTATTAAACTTATTCTCAAGGGAGATTGATTCACTTTTGTGGATAAGGTTTTTTTCTTATAGTATTCCATGGTCTTGTTTTTAATTTTCAATTAGAACAATTTTTAAAATCTGCATTCTTTATTACATGGTGCTTTCTTATTTTGCAAGCTAAATTCCATTTGCCTCCAAAATAGAATTGGTGTTTTCAAATGAAAACACTCTATAATACTGATTACAATAAACTAGGGTTGTAATTCCTTTTAGAATTTCTAAAAAGATCTCTGGAGTATAGCTCTTTTCTGTGTTCAGTCTTCATTTTCTTTTTCTCTTTGCTTTGGCACCAAAACTTTGGGAATTTCTGTAGAAAGTAGAACTTAGCTTTTCCAGGACTTAGTTCTCTTTTTTATAACCTAAGCTCTGTATGTCTTTCATCTGTTAAAATCTGTAGTCTAATTGAAATTTTACTTATTTTTTTAGTATTTTTTGTGTGTGTGAGGAAGATCAGCCCTGAGCTAACATCCGATGCCAATCCTCCTCTTTTTGCTGAGGAAGATTGGCCCTGGGCTAACATCTATGCCCATTTTCCTCTACTTGATGTGGGACGCTGCCACAGCATGGCTTGACAAGTGGTGTGTCAGGTGCGCGCCTGGGATCTGGACCTGCGAACCCTCAGGCCGCTGAAGCGGAGTGCGCGCACTTAACCTCTGCGCCACTGGGCTGGCCCTGAAATTTTACTTATTTTTTGAATAAAGTTGTCAGAATTTATGTATCTAAATCAATGGCATTGTCTTTGATACTTTTGCTATTTGCCAGGAATATTTTTGTCAGTCTCTCTCTCTCTTTTTTTTTTTTTTGTGAGGAAGATCAGCCCTGAGCTAACATCTGTGCTAATCCTCCTTTTTTTTTTTTTTTTTTTTTGCTGAGGAAGACTGGCTCTGAGCTAACATCTATTGCCAATCCTCCTCCTTTCCCCACCGCCCCCAAAGCCCCAATAGATAGTTGTATGTCATAGTTGCACATCCTTCTAGTTGCTGTATGTGGGACGCGGCCTTAGCATGGCCAGAGAAGCAGTGTGTCGGTGCGCACCTGGGATCCGAACCCGGGCCACCAGTAGCAGAGCGTGTGCACTTAACCGCTAAGCCACGGGGCCGGCCCTGTCAGTCTCTCTTTGATAATTGAAATGAGAATCTTGGTTAAATATCATAAAGATAACAAGTAATTCTTAAGTGATTTGAGTTTTGGCTGCCCATTATAAATTTGTTTAAAAACAAAAGAAACAGAAAAAAGAATCATAACCCAAACTGCATTTTGTATTTGATTTATAAACTAGTTCTAAACAGCTATTCCCAAAAGAAGGGCTCCCCAAATGTTTTTGTCAGGGACAATAGTGAGTCATTCATCAAACATTGGTTATCTCCTGTGTGCTAATATTAAGATTACACTTTTAAAGAAAAAATATTGTGTGGATGTATAATTAGTGTGTGTCTCAAAAATAGTGCTTCCACAAATTCTGGAGATAGCCTTCCATATTAGAGCAAATGTTAATGTAAACCTTTGCTATAGTGACTGTACTAAATAACTTGATACTCTATATTGTTGTTTTGATAAAAGTGGTTGGCTGAGTGATTTTTTTCTTGGCAGTATTTTTGACAGGTAGTGATCGCATTCCTATTCTTGGTATGAAGAGTCTAAAACTAGTCATCCAGTCCACAGGAGGTGGTGAGGAATATCTCCCAGTTTCACATACCTGTTTTAATCTTCTGGATCTTCCAAAATATACAGAAAAAGAAACTCTACGCTCTAAACTGATCCAAGCTATTGATCACAATGAAGGCTTCAGTTTAATATAACTTTGGAATTAATAACTATTCAGTTTACTGCAAAAGCATTAAACTAATTTGTGTTTTTCTTGTGGTGATGAATTCAGCAAGGTGACAGAGGTACTATTATAATTCTTAGTTGCAAAATGTTCAATGCTATGAGTATTCATGAAAGCCAAAATATATTAAAGGAAAATGAACAAACTGTGTTAATATTAAAATTATTGTACAGAACCATGGATTTTTTTTGCCATCTTCCAATAAACATACAAGTATTGTGAATACATTGAAGTTTTACTAACATGAATTTTAGGAGTTTGCATATTTCATAAATGATCTGCTGTGTGAGTGCATGGAAGTGTTGCTTAATTTTTCTTCAATCAGTGGGTGAAAAACCTTTAACTTTGGCCTGCAGTAGTCATTCGATTATTTTTTCATTTTGTAAATAATGTTAAGTTTTGTAATAAAATAGTTATGTTCCGATACCAGTACAGTTTCTATGGTTGTAATTGAACTGAACTGACTTTTAAGGGTTAAAAATTATGATTTAAATCTTATTTTGAGAAACTATAAAAGCAAAAAATTAGCATGGTGAAAACATAATCTTTGCTTCTTTTGCTAGAATAAATGTCCTTGTGCAAATCTAAATTACAGATGAGTTATTTAAATAACTTGTAGTTCTTTTGTTTTGTGAATCTTGAGATGCTACTGATAAATGGGAGGTTATCAGAAAGCTTAATATTTAGTAGTGGAAGAACTTTGTCCTACAGTTGCCAGGAATAGAAACATTGGCTACTCGGAGAAGCAATCACTGGGTTATAGCTTTCAAAATTCTTGATGCTGCAGATTGGTATTTACTCAGAATTTTCAGTGCTTTAGAACTATTTCCTTGAATTTTAAGAAACAAATCTTAACAGTTTTATGGTGCTGTTGCTTAGTTATCTCCTGTCATTAAATTGTAACAGTGAGTTGATGCAACACATGTGACTTTCTGCTATAGTGCAAATATTTATTTTTTAAATTTATAAAAAATGCCGTGAAAACTGTTTAAATAATAAAGATTTATTGGTTTAATATTTAAATTTTCAGTGGTTCTCATAAGATTCAAAATTCTTCAAAGAGGAATGTCTCAGGGAAGGTCTCTTAAATTTTGGTTTGATGGTTCCCATTCCCATACAAATTTGTCTGTTTTATAAAGGTCCTCAAGTCTCTTATCTGTAATTCCAAAATCCAAAATCACTCTGAAAAAAACTGGCTTATCTCATTTTGCAGCAAAACCTGATCTGAATTGTTGAGGCTATTTATGGTATTAAACAGGACTAAATGTGCGACTATTTTGTACATTTTACTGTGGCAATGTTAATGTGTTTACTTACTGTGTTTGATCTAGGTGCTGCTTCAGACCTCTGTGGGGTGCTACATAATAGATGTGCTTTGCAAATTCTTTAACATTCATAATTCCAAAATGCAAAGGATCCCAAAGATTTTGGAAAAGGGATTGTAGACCTGTGTTTTTCAGTAGTTTTAACTTAAAAACTTCTACTGCTGAGCCATAGGTGTCTTTCTATAGTCTAAAACAATATTCTCACCTAAGGTAATTTTTCTCAAAGTAGCATTCTTCCCTACAAAAATTCTTGCATATACTTGATATCAGACTGTTTCCTTGTGCATCCATTCCTTGAGGGTAGTGATTGTTCACATCAAAAACATGTAGATGTATGTGTCAGATGCTTTTTTTTTCTTTAGTAACCTCTGTATGCTATGAAGCCGATCTGTGAAATAGCAGCCACTTTGGATTAATACAGATGGAATTCAGTTGAACAAATATTTTAACAAGGATCTCGCATCTTATCTGGGAGCACAACAGTACAAGGCTTAATTTGGGTAAGTCTGATATTTTCCTCTCTGACATACGGTAGCATAAACAGCAAGGAGATTGATGGTAGAAAATTAAAATACCACTGAAGATTTTTCAAATTGCCATTTGCTTTTTGAAAAATATCTTGAGCTTTGTAGAGTAGAAAAGTAGGCAGATACTGAGTTCACTAAATTATAAGGACCGTAATTACTGAGTTGCCTAAACTTGAAAATGTTTAGCCTCCACACAGATGTTTGTAAGCGCAGTCGTGTTTGTAACTCACCCATCTTAATTCAGTAGTAATTTTAACGAATAGCCAGCCATTGTTCAGACTGACTGAGAAAGCAGTAGGACCAAGATGTGCCTTGAAATGAAATAAAACCAGAAGGCAGTTTTTAAAACTGAGAGACCTAAGTGACGAGTCCCAGCCTTTTCATAGGGTCCACTCATAAAGACCATTCATTAGGGTTAATTTCTACTAATAGACATTTGGTCTTAGAGATGATTTTTACTGCGTTTAGTTTAACAGCAAGTCCTAAATCAAAGTGTAATATGCATAGGGCAGACTTCCCCTAAAGAGAGTATGGTGAGCTCACCGAAAGCAAGGGCAAATGCTCCTGTTCTCAGCCTTTTCCCGCTCCGCAACCTCTTGCACACTTCGGCCATCCAAACTCCTTATGGTAGTTTTGTCCTCCTTTGCTAAAGAATTCACCCTATTTTGATAGCTCCCCACCCTTACCAGTGTTTGCTAATTGATGCAATATTTCTAGAGATAAATTGGGACTAGTCTGCTTGTTTTATGTAAGTCTGCCCTCCCTGTTAGGTCAGCTCCTAGGAATGGAGCGTTAAGTGCAGAAGGAACTCCCCTACTCCCCTATTCCTTGCCTTTCTCAACTCTTGCTATACCTTTGAATCACCTGACGGCATTTTGTGTGTGTGTGTGTGTGTGTGTGAGGAAGATTAGCCCTGAGCTAATATCCGATGCCAGTCCTGTCTTTTCGCTGAGGAAGATTGGCCCTGGGCTAACATCCGTGCCCATCTTTCTCTACTTTATATGGCATGCCACCACAGCATGGCTTGACAAGTGATACATCGGTCCGTGCCCGGGATCCAAACCTGTGAACCCTGGACTGCTGAAGCAGAGTGTGCGAACTTAACCGCTACACCACTGGCCCTCTGCAGGCATTTTTTTAAATTTGCCCAGGCCCCACCTTTGCCAGTTAAATGTGTATCTCTTAAGAGGTGATGCTCAGGTTATATATACTTTAAATAAAGTTTCCCAGGTGACTTTTAATAGTCCCAGTTGACAGTCACTCAAAAGTGGGTAGAGGTCATTAGACCATCTCTCCTTATTTCTGCTAGCATCCTAGCTTGAGTTTAAGGCTTGGACTTGAACTCTAAGGAGAGGAGAGGTTTTGGTGTACCAACTGCTGCAGCCAGCACTTGGGCAGTGTTTGCTTAAGTACCATTCTTCTGTTATAAGTTGAATGAAGAAATGTTGAGAAGAAAGCATCTAATATAGCCTTCAAAACTATACAAATTCTATATCATCTTAAAATTTTATACCTTAAACAATGTAAGTTAACAGAAAAAAGTCAAATGACAATTTTAATAGACTTGAAAACAGTGTACAAGTATAAAACACTGGTTTTGTATTTCAAAAGTTGGAGGAAGATATCCAGTCATTAACAGTCTACAAAACATATGCCAGTAAGATTACATAAAAGACTATGTACAATATAAAAAGAGCTGAAAAGTCTTCACTGTAAAAATAATTTAAAACAAATTTTTCAATTTAAAATATCATCTATAGCACAAACACACATCATGCAAATGGTGAACTAAATATACTGCATTCTTTAGTGTAGCCAAATAAATTCAGATTGAGACATCTTTTAGGTAGAGAAATGCCCATTCAGTAAAATTTTTTTCTCTGGCAGTAATGGTCTTAGCTGGGTATTTTATCCTTAAAGAACAGCTATATGTCAAACTTTTTTTATTGTAGTAAATACTAAAACAACATAGGAATAATTTGGGAGTAATGTTGGGAAAAGGTGTGGAAAAGAAATGCTTACTGTGCAATTTTATATGAACTTCTTTGAAAGGCTAGAAGCTCCTGCAGCTGAGAAAGTTGATCTCTAGTTTTAAGGCAGGCTAAGCTTTTAAATAAAGACACGTTACAGAAACTAGTTTCATTCATTAACTATTCTATTACAAGCTACATCATGTTCATCTCTGTAATACTAGGCTAGCAGTTTGGTGTTTATTACATCAAATCCTCCCAACAGGAGACATGTACTTACTGGCTGAGTTATAATTGACATCTTATTACTTTGGAACTGTAATCAGAGACCTGTTGCTCTCATTAATGGAAGAGAAAAGCAGCAGTCCAAAACATTACTCTCTCCCCAGTTGAAGTACCATTATTATAGATTCATAAAGGCTTTGCATATTCACACCTTGGCAGTTTAATACTTGTGGAAAAGGATCAATGCAAGCTCTACCACAGTGATTGATTGATAGGTATTTAAACAACAATGGCAAATATTCTCAAGATTAAGGGGACCCAGACAGGCACTATTGTTTCTAAAGCAACTGAAACATTTCCAAAGCATTTATTTGTTTTTCAGGTTACTTTTATGAGCCAATATAGACATTACTACATGTCCACAGGAAGTACAAAAGCCATCTTCATTTGAACAATACAATGTTCCTGATACCCTTAGCACCACGTCTTACTTTAAAAAGCAAAGACAACTGAGTGCTCTCCCACATATTGCTGACTTCCTTCTACTCACATTGCATGTCATGAAATTTTTTAAAAAGTTAGCTGCCACAAGTTTTGGAAAATGCCAGTGTTTAAAAATAGGTAATTGTGCTAATAAAGAATCAAAAGTTTAGCAGAACAGAGATTTGAGGATTTCAAACCATTCAATGTTACAAAGAAAAGTGTGAAAATACCATTCTTTGGTCTAGATAAGCTGTTCCCTTTACATTAATTTAACATTCCAATGGCTTTTTGAAAACTTTAAAATGTTGAAACTTCACTAGGCAAAAACAAAATTATATATACATATGGATGTATCATACAAATGAACCTTTAAAAGAAAGTCTTGACCAACAGCTGATTTAAGATACTTAGTACCTTTCTTTTAAAAAAAGAGTTAGTGTTGAGTGTACAAGTACAGAAATAAGGAAGTTAAAAATTACACATGAAAAAACAATCTATTTTACCAGTCTATAAATATTACACCTTTCTGGTTTCCTTGCTCTGTTGAGTTCACACGTAAACATTCATTTTGACATGCTAAAAGTTCCTAATGCTGGTGGAACAATTCCTGTACCTGGACAATTATTACATTATGATTTGTTTGATGAATAGTTAATGTCCGTTGCTTCCTGTTTCACGGATATAGCTTCATTAACTGCCTCTTGATCACTTCCATCAGCTCCAAATCCAGTTCCTCCAGCTCTCTCATTAACATCAGCATCATCTTCCAAACCATTGTAAAATTCTTCAATCTCACTTTCATCCTCCATGGGTTCTTCTAAACTTGGACTCTGGCACGTTCCACTATCACTATTACTGCCACAAGAGCTCGAGGATAAGATGTCTTCTTCAGAGTCTGAATATACCTCAGCGCCATGGAAAATATAACGATTTGGTGGTAAAAACAGATACTGATTACCTGAAATAAAGTAATAAATGAGAAAGAAGTTATTTCCAGTTTTTTAAGACTAACTTGGTCTGACTGGGCAGTCTAGAATAAACATAGGTTCCAGCTCTGCCTTTTACCTAAGTATCATTACTAGAGGCTATTTCTACAGTGTTTTTAAAAAACAAGCTCTCAACTAAGTGGTGGGTGCAAATTTTAGTTCTGCCACTCACCAGCTTTGTAAATTTGGGTGGTTCTCTCTGTGCCTCAATTTCCTCATCTGGAAAATGAAATATTTTCACAACAACCCTAAATATTTTCATACATATTAGTATGAAAAAATGTAGAAAACCATGTGCAATAAAGGTTACTTAACCAACTCCTTTGAACAGATTTGATGAGATGAAGTATCCAGCTCAGCCTGTGTTAGATAACCCAATTCATATTCATTGAATATACCTTCTCTGAAGCACATATTATGCTTTCAAAGCATCTTCATTAAATATTTTCATTTAACTTTGCCTGCCTATTATAAACCTAAAATTAAACTAGTTTGTCAATAACGGCTTCACCACCTATTCAAAGTGTAGTCTGTAGATGCTAGCATCACCTGAGAGTTTGTTATAAATTTAGATTCTCGGGCCCCACCAGCCACCTACTGAATCAGAATTTATTTTTACAACAGTCCTATACACATTAAAGTGCGAAAAGCACTGATCTAGCACTGGACTTAAACCTTTCTTCCCCAACCCCCTCCCTAATTTGCATTCACAGTATAAGATTTGACCTATGATAATAAGGAGAGATCCCTCTCTCTCCCCTCAACTTTGGACCCCAGGTCAAGAGCACCTCCTCTGAGATGTTCTTCTCTTAAAAGCATCAGTTTGAGTCTATGAATACTAATAAAGTTTTTACAAGTCTCAGCTTGGTCAAATTTGGGTTAGCTTCTTTTGTTTACATTGTGATTTTTAAGAGAATGGGTGGGAACCCTAAACATTAATGATGAAATGTTTTCTACCCTAAAATTCACAAAAACAAGTAGCTTCTAACTTAAGTCTGCGTTTTCACACATAACGTTACAGTTACTGCAGTATATCCCAGACCAATTCACAAAAGCCCAACGACTACATAGTTATCTGGCGTGACATGCCATCTACCAAACATACCTAAGTTTCTCTTCAAAATAGCTTTCTAACTTTATTATTCACTATCATGACCCAGTTCTCTGAAACAACCTAATAGATGTGACCATTCTGATCCACAAAACTGATTTCACAATCCACTATTAGATCACAAATTAGAGTGTGAAAATCACTTATTTCCTTCTGTTTCAAGGGAATACATAGTATTCTTCAGTTTTCTAAGCCACTAGTATTAATTTTCATGATCAGAGAAAGGGCATCAAGTACTTGTATTCTAGCTGCTAACAGAAAACCCCATCACAGTACTTCTGATACGGCCATCTCCCTTGAATCACACCCACTCAGTCTTTTAAAGGGTCCCAACATGTGGCTGTTCTGTACTTTTCTTTGTCGAGTTTTGGCCTATGCTTCTAAAAATGCTTCATTCTGCTCTGGCCCCCCGAAGAACTGAAAAATCTATTTCTCAGCCCAAGTACCCTGTACCTGTTAGTTTTTGCCCTTTTCTTGGCAACCATAAAGACAGATATAAAGTTTACCTCATATATGTTCTCACTTTCTTTTCAGCTTGACCTCATAGCAGAAATAGTGGCAAACTAAAATGAGTCAAGTCTGGTTATTTGGTTTTAACAGCTACAATTTTATACTCTTTATATTGGTTATCTTTATAAATTCTCACAATACTATGAAATGTGTGCTATTTTATTCCCATTTTACAGGTTTGGTTAAGAAACAGAGAGATTAAATGACTTTGCCCAAGGTAGATCTGAGACAACTCAGGTCTAATTCCAAAGCCTGTACCTTTAAGGACTAAATTGGTCGAGTAAAACCAAAGTATAATACCAAAGAGACTGCTCCAGGTTTAATTTTTGTTTCCTGGGGCAAAGAGTTCTGTGTGTTTGATCCATCTGTCAAAAGATATTCAGAGAAAATCTCCAGTGCAAAGAAAATCCCCAGTGCAAAGTCTTCCAGTGCATAAGGAGACTTTGTACATAGTAGAGACTTATATTACCTGACTAAATCAACAGCAATTTTTCTACTTCTGACTCTTGCCACATTTGCAAACATAAGCATTCTAATACACCTTCTCTCATTTTCCCTGGGAAAAACTTCCCCTACTTGTAACTCGCTACTTATTGTTTAAGACCAAAAGTCAGGAGTCAGGTTTTTCGGAAAGCCTTCTATAACCTAAACCCCTCTAAGTAGCATCTACCTTTTTTTAATGTCACCTATTTTTATAATTATACGCAAACATCAGTAGATCAATTGTTCTATCTCCAGAACTTGCTAAACTGTAGTATGGAAAAGGCATAAAGGCTTATTCAACTGAACTAAGATTCATTTACAGCAAATGATTAGAACACTTAATACATTTGTCTAAAATTTGTCAGTTTTCACCATGTATAGTAAATGGAGTGGGATTTAATGTTTAAGTCATACAAGACTGTTACATCTACGTTAAAGAGCGCTTTTTTGTGTGTGAGGAAGATTAGCCCTGAGCTAACATCTGTTGCCAATCCTCCTCTTTTTTACTGGGGAAGATTGGCCCTGGGCTAACATCCATGCCCATATTTCTCAACTTTATATGGGACGCTATCACAGCATGGCTTGATGAGCTGGTACATAGGTCCCCGCCCGGGATTCGAACCTGCAAACCCTGGGCCGCGGAAGCAGAGCGTGCAAACTTAACCACTATGCCACTGGGCCGGCCCCAAGAGCACATGTTTTTTACTTTGATTAAATTAGAATTTTTCACTGTATATACTACTTGGACTTAAATGCTGATTTCCAAAAAAGTGATTTCATCTATATTAATTTAATACTAATTGGTAAAGACTTCCCATGTGTCAAAACAGGGTAGATGCTATTCCTAATATTCAGTGGAGAGGAATCAGAGAGATGTTTTCTAGATCTGAGACAACAAAGCATAGTGGTTAAGAGGATAGGCTCTGAGGATAGACCTGGAATCCAATCTGGCTCTTGCACGTCCTAGGAGTTACCTTGCATGGGATACTTAAGCTCTATTGTACTCAGTTTCCCCACCTGTAGCACAGAAGTAATAATAGTTCCTATCTCATGAGATTAAAATAGAATGTATGTAAAGCAGCTAACCCACAATAAGCACCCAAATCTCAGGCATCATTTCTACCAGCTAAAGCTCTCACCAGGCAATGGCAGAGCTCTCAATACTTGCCAGTTTTCTTCTCAATTTAATGCTTATTCCCTAGAGAAACACAAGGTACAGGGCACACTTTAATTATAAATTAAACACCCTATTTCTTCCCCATGTAAGATACCACTGTTTATCTTTCTCTAGCTTACATTCTCAACTTTACAGTTTCTCTAAACACAATCAACTGTTACATTTAGCTGCATAAAGCTACCCTGCCAAAATGGCTCATTTCTCGCAAATATTTTGTTACAATAATTATACCTTCAAAATGGCTCCACAGCCTTTCTTACCATCAAGCCGTTTACTAATCTGCTCCTTTGCCAGTCTAGCTGGCCAGCACTTTCTCACTGTTTCAGCAACTAAACTTCTTTCATTTTTCTCCCCAGTATCGGAGCCAACATTCTTCAAATCCGGACTTTCCAACTGTTCAGTAACACTTTCAATGCTCCTAGTAGATGTCTGTACTTCCTGTGGTTTTTCTTCTACACAATCTTTTGATTTGGACACATCTGGATCATCAACATTACTCTTTGTTGCTTGGTCTAAAAGTGTGACAATCACTGAAGAATCTGGTGGTGAAGTTCTTTCTGGTGAACTTGAGTCTTCTGAAATATTAAGAGGTGTGGGTGGCAACTCTGACAAATGAGCCAACTCTCTTTGTGTTCGTGGAGGTTTTTCAGTAATTTCTGAAAGCTTTACAGGGTTGCAGCAAAGTTTGGCATATTCACCACCTAATCTATGACACAATTCATTAATTATGACATCACAGTCTCCAAGAAGCTCTACATCAAAATGCAGATGAGGCAAAGGTTCCCTATTAATTAATATCTGAGGCACTTCATGGGGTATGGAACCTAAAAATAGGGTGAAAAATAAGAGTTAGAAAAAGGAAAGGGAGGTAAGTTAATAAAGCCACAACCAATACACTATGCAAAGGTCTAACACGCTCCTAATACCAAAAAAGAAACCCACCACTAGTACTTAACCAAACCGTTACATTTCATCAAGCTATTGAGTAAAAAAATTAGCAGTTAATCATCTTTTATAAAATTTCAGGTTCTGCTCCTGTTACCTGGTTACCTCTGAGCAATCTTCCCAGAATTTCCTACTCTGTACCTCAACTTCCTTGTCTGTATATTGGGGATAATAGCAGTGCTTATCCACAAAGTTGCAGTGCAGATTAAATGAATTCATATGTCAGATGCACAGAAGAGTTCTTGACACATAGTGAGTTATTCTACTGAAATAGCTCCTGATGAAGAGTGTGAAAATTCATACGAGACTATTCTCCACTATTATATATACCTGTCTACATTTTTTAAAAATTACCTCTGCCTATCCCCAACAAGCTATTCTACTAACTCACAAAAAACTTAAGAATTTCTCTGCCTTACCTTTAAAGAGAAAAAATAACTCAAAAAAATAAAGGAGCTTATACATTAAGTTTTCATGTTTTATTTAATTACAAATTGTCCTATATTCTACTTTAATAGAATTTCACAGCTATTTAGGAAGACTGAGTTAAACTGCTAAAGCCACCATATGTAGGGTAGGAGCGTTTAACTCCTTGTTTCTTCCAGCTGTTTCCTCTGGCTGCCTATTGGATTGCTGCTGTAGGGGTCTAATGTCATTCCCTGGTTAAGGGTTTGATATTCTCTCCTCTACTCCTTCCCTCACTTTTTAGGGCACACTTGATGCTACTGAATCCCCCCGGCAATCTTCCCTCTCCCTTGTTTCCTCACTAGAGGGAGGAAAAAGGTGGTATGAAAGCACGTGTTAAAGAAATATTCCTGGGCCGGCCCCGTGGCTTAGCGGTTAAGTGTGCGCACTCCGCTGCTGGCGGCCGGGGTTTGGATCCCGGGCGTGCACCGACACACCGCTTCTCCAGTCGTGCTGAGGCCGCGTCCCACATACAGCGACTAGAAGGATGTGCAACTACGACATGCAACTATCTACTGGGGCTTTGGGGGAAAAAAAAGGAGGAGGATTGGCAATAGATGTTAGCTCAGAGCCCGTCTTCCTCAGCAAAAAGAGGAGGATTAGCACGGATGTTAGCTCAGGGCTGATGTTCCTCACAAAAAAAAAAAAAAAAAAAAAGAAATATTTCTGAGAGTAAAAGGGACTTAAATTGTATTTGAGCATTGTGATACACACAAATACCCTTATGGGTAAAGTAGATCCACATATAATAATTATGACAAGGCATGACTGTTATTCTTACAAAAACCAATTATTTTGAACTCCCACATTCTGTCATACATGAGTACTTTACACTTCCATCAAGCTATACTTTTGAACTTACTGGACTTGAAATCAATTAAATTTGAAAGATCAAGTATAATCTAATAAAGACTAAAAATACATAGATTAAGGACTATTTCCTAGGTGTATGTAAAGTAGTTGAAGCTAACTCCTGCCACATTGAAAACACGTTCTGTTGAAAAGTTTTAGTTGAACTGTTTCCCTTGTCTTAATTTTTCATATACATTAGAATCTAACATTACTTCTGTTTTGACAGTCCTCTCCCTCCACCAAAATGTCAGATTAACCAATCTTCATGCATAAGAATGTCACCTAAAAAATAAAGTTTGGCTCTTCACCACTTTTTAACAGAACAAGATCACTGGGGTCTATTGTACAGACCCACAACTTGGGGCAATATATATACAAATATTCATTACAGATCATCACCAACTTACTTGGAATTAGTGCTACCGGTCTTACTTTCAGGGAAGACCCAATAACAATGAGGAGATCAACTTCATCTTTGTCATACTTCATGGCTCTATGAAACTGTTCTGGTAAATTTTCACCAAAAAATACAATCTCTGGTTTCATGATAGCAAGTGGTTCATCAGCTGGGCACCTAGGACATCGAGGAACCACCTGCATGTTCCAGATTTTGGTTGAGGTGGGGAAGAGAAGGGAAAGCCCAAGTTAGAAATACTCAACATTTCCGCACTTCCTAAGAAGGCATTTCAAAATTATCAAAACAGAAAAGCTGTGGGGTCAGCCCCGTGGCTTAGCGGTTCAGTGTGCGCGCTCCGCTGCTGGTGGCCCGGGTTCAGATCCCGGGCGCGCACAGACGCACCGCTTCTCCGGCCATGCTGAGGCCGTGTCCCACATACAGCAGCTAGAAGAATGTGCAACTATGACATACAAACTATCTACTGGGGCTTTGGGGAAAAAAGGGGAGGAGGATCGGCAATAGATGTCAGCTCGGAGCTGGTCTTCCTCAGCAAAAAAAGAGGAGGATTAGCACAGATGTTGGCTCAGGGCTGATGGTCCACACAAAAAAAAAGAAAAAAAGAAAGAAAAGCTGTGGATAAATACCAGGGAAAACTGGATACAACCTAAATGTCAGTGTCAACTGTCAATAACTGGTTAGTTTATTAACATACAAAGAAATACAATGTTGCTATTATAATATCTGTAGTCCTACATTTGATATTCAAGAGTCCACTGTATATTAAAAGGAAAAACCAGCATGTATAGGTATATATGCACACACAAGACCTAATTCTCTAAAAAATTGTGTAAGATAATGATTCCATTTTAATATGCTGTCCTCCTCTCATAACTATACAGTCATACGTCACTTAATGACAGGAATATGTTCTGAAAAATTCATTGTTAGGTGATTTCACCATCATGTGAACATCATAAAGTCTACTTACACAAACTTAGATAGCATAGCCTACTACACACCTAGGCCATATGGTACTAACACGGGACCACAATCATGTATGCGGTCTGTGGTTGACTGAAATGTCATTACGTGGTGCATGACTGTATATGATTAATTATACATGCAGCTAAGCACATAGAATTTATTTCTGGAAGGTTTTTATTCTCTGCCATATTTTCCTGTATATAATTTGATAGTGGGCATACATGAAATACCTTTTACAATAATTTTTTAAATGTTTTAAAGGATTACCACAACTAATTTAAGATTCCAAATCTGAAAGGCACTAAAAAGGGAAAGTAAGGAGAAAAACTAAATATAGCAACACCTCACTTTATGATCTGGGTTTTTATTTAAGGCTTAGATATTAAGGAGCCAATTTCATCATTTTAGAGACATTATGGAGCAATGTTTTCAACTTAAAGTATTGAAAGCTTCTTATGTAATTTCACCAGAATTCCCAATGGTTAACACTCTCTTCCTGGATCTTTCTGTACCACATAAATACTTTCAAAAAAAAAGGATTTGGAGGCAACAGAAGAAACAGATCAGAGACATGCACAATTCCTAAAATATGAGTGATAAATTACCTGATTAAAAATATCTCCTCGTACAGCTTCACAGTCAACTTTGTATTTACAAATCAGGCAAGACGCTGTTGCAAAGGAACCTAAAAACAACCAACATACACATAGGCTTTATTAAAGGAATGTTTTCATTTCTTAAAATACCACAAAGGTTATAAAACAAAGTTTCACACCAGAAAATTTAGTGAATTCCAAAATTTTAAGAGATTCCATGGAAGAATTTGGGTGATGAATAATTAAAATAATTATATAGATAATAAATAAGGAGAGAATCCAATCCTCAATTACTGAGACATTGATATAATGATGCCTCATAAAGCTACTCTTTTCAATAAAATAAACCAACTCCTCCTGGGATAAAACAGTGCAGAATTGGAAGTTTACAATTGTATTACCTTAGCTTAACAATTGTTTTAAAAACAGTTTAGATACATAAGAAAATGGTCTGTTCATACTTTAGATTGAAAGTCGTCTAAATTTGTGAAAGTCGTCTAAATTTGTGAAATCTGTACATCTGAACTACCTAGTTTCTTTCGTTCAAAAACTAAAGATGTCATGTTTTTTCATACCTGGCTAATATTACTTTTGTAATCAAAAAGGTTATTTAAAATAATTTAGTGGAATGCAACTGCTGCATCTTTTGAAATCCAAAAGCACATTAATATCTGATGTTTTGTACAAACAAGTGTCAAGGCCAAGCTGGTTTCATTTTTTTCTGAATTTATCTATAATTGATCAGGTAACATGATTAAATAATAGGGCTTGATCTCCATTCCTGGATGCTTAATCTCCATTCCTGGATGGCAGCCTACTTTCTAATCCTAATTTTTCCTATAAAACTAACTAACCAAGTAACAGAAAGCAATTCTCAAGTTTACTAACCATGACATTGAATTATCCTTTGGATGCCTGCAACCTGTTCCAGTGTATCTATGTTCTGAGTATAGTTGCGAAGTAGTTTTCCTTCCTTATCTGACAAGGCTATGAATTTGTGACAGAGAGATGGTTGGAATTGTCCAGGATATATTTCCTATATAATGCAAAAGGCAGAAAAAAGATTAAAGAAATAAGTATAACAGATGTCATATGTTTAGGTTTAACAAAAAAACTACTGATAATCCCCCATGTATAAATAATCTAAAAAACAATACATGAACATCTCAAAGCATCTAGATGGATGCCACACACACCTACAAAAGGACTGTTGCTATAATATGTATAAAATTCAGCAATTAGTGAAGTTGGCCCCTTGAAGAAAAGGATAAAGTCGACCCATAAACATCTCTAATAAATGTTAATAGATATTTTAATATAAATCAGAAGAAATACACGCCTTAGGATAGATCTAATTTTTATTGGCTGTAAATTCAGGTTTTTTTTTTTTAAAAGAAGAAGGGGGAAAGTTTAAACTGAAATGAAAGATATCAAAGGTATGGTGACTTCTTTTCTAAAACTAAAAAAAGGCACTGTCAACATAAAAATATTAAAAATTTTTGATTCATCATTTATTACAAATATTAACCTGTTGGAAGTTTAAAGCTAAAGTTTTAATTCCTTACCAAAATTGTTTTCTTTCCACTGCACAGGCACATACTGGTATAGTAATGAGTTGCTCATGAATGCTGAGTTGCTGGATTTTGTGTGTGTGTTTTTCCCCCCAAATAATGCTTCAATGCTGTTTCTTCTTTAAAAACAAAGAATTCAGATATACACATGGCAAAAAGATCAGAGAAAAAGTATCAATTTTGGTCCTCTCAACTTCTGACAGTGTTTCTATTAAATTTCATTTAAGTGACCATGGCAAAGGAAGTTTCTTCTCTACTTTTTTGTTTAAAGTAGTGCTACCAACACTTCCTTACCATTCATTACAGCCTCTAACCTATTACAATGCTAGCAAAAAACTAGACACAACTGCATGTCCATCAATAGGAGACTGGTTGTGGAAATATGGTACATCCATAATAGTGGAGTATGCGGCCATTAAAATGAATGAGGGAGGTCCAGATGCACTGACCTGGAAGATGGTGCATGACATAAGTGAAAAAAGCCACTTAGTCACCAGTGCGTATAGTTTTTTTGTTGTTTTGTTATTAAGCAAAAATGGAAATTATATGCACATGTATATAGGTATGTTCATATAACAAAGTCAGGAAGGATACAAACAAGCTATAAACAGCAGTGAGTGGGAACTTGCACTTCTGACATTATACAAAAAAGTTTAATGAGATTATACAATGTTACCGCAATAAAAAATAAAAAGGAAAAAAAGATTAGATGACTTTTAACCTATTTAATATTTCAAATTTAAAAAATCTACAGGGATACCTTTTAGGTAAAAATAATAAGCAAATCTCATTATAACAGCTATCACATACATGTCCATATGCTACTGAAAATCTGCATTACATAAAAATCCAAAAATTTTGCCTCATTCAAATATCATGAATTTCATGGACAACTTTGCAATTTAAGAAACAGACAATGCATATAGAAAGAAGTAACAAGTGAAGAGCTTATTAAAACTCATGTTTATAGAAAACTGAAACCCACATTGTTTTGGACCATTGGGTTGTGCTATATTAACCACTGCTTTCTCTCCAGGATGCTTTGTTCTAGTACATTTACATTTACCTTTAGAGGATTAATCACAGAATCTTATTAAAGCTCCCTCTGGAAACAGCTGTTAGAATATTTTAACAAGTATCAGAATATGCTAGGCAACAGATAAAATAGGATCTCAAGAAGTAAGGGAAGTGGTAACAGCATACCAAGCGCAGAACAAGAACAAATGACTACCTCCAAAGCAGTGTCGGGGAGCAAGAGTACCAAGACTCCACCGTCTTGGAATGAACTTGTGTGTGCCTTATCACCACCGCCCTCCTTTTTAAAGGGGAGGGTACGAAGCACAAAGGTGTGGGATACTAGATTCGGCTCTGCACTCCCTTCATGTTTCCCTTCACGTCCAACCCATAATAGTTCAGTGTAGTTTAAACCTTAAAGTTACGAATCCATTCCTATAGTGGGGATAATTTCTGAAGACTTTTTTTGTTTTATTTTATAAACCTTTCATGTGATAGAACCTAAGTGATTTGAATCTTAACTTGGTCTATTTTCTTTCAAATATGCAGTGGACCATGTCTAAATCATTGGATTTAAACACTGTGTTCAAACTAAGGGATATAATCTGAAAAAATGAAAAAGAATTACTCTGGAAGGACTGTTTTAACAGAAACTACTCATAAGGCAGGCTCTTAACATGAAAAGTTTGCTAAAAACCAAATGGCTGCAGATACAGCTTTCAGATAAAGTATGGATTAATTCTTCCTGCAACATGCTACCCTGTTCTAAGCAAGACAGGCCATCCCAAATCTGAACATTCTAAATCCTATTCAGGAACCAATCACGTGGGCCTGGAACCAATTGTGTAGTCTGGGCCATTCTGTTACTTCCATAGGGATCCTTATAGATTTGAGTGGAAAGAGAGCTGGGACCAAAGGCTCAAAAACGCTATTAAAAAGACACGTCGTGAGAGGGCCAGCCTGGTGGCGTAGTGGTTGGGTTCACACGCTCCGCTTCAGTGGCCTAGGTTTGCCGGTTCGGATCCTGGGCGTGGACCTGTGCACCGCTCATCAAGCCATGCTGAGGCAGCGTCCCAGAGAGAGCAACCAGAAGGATGTACAACTGTGACATACAATTATCTACTGGGGCTTCAGGGAGAAAAAAAAGAAAAAAGGAGGAAGACTGGCAACAGATGTTAGCTCAGGGCCAACCTTCCTCAAAAAACAAAACACGTTCGGAGCTGGCCCCATGGTGTAATGGTTAAGTCCAGCACACTCCGCTTCAGCAGCCCGGGTTCACCGTTTCGGATCCCGGGCTTGGACGTACACCAATAATCAAGCCATGCTGTGGCGATGACCCACATACAAAACAGAGCAAGACTGGCACAGGTGTTATTAGCTCAGGGCGAGTCTTCCTCAAGCAAAAAAAGAGGAATATTGGCAATGGATGTTACCTCAGAGCAAATCTTCCTCGCCAAAAAAAAAAAAAAAAAAAGACGTTGCTTCCACACAGCTGTGTGCAGAAACATGCAAACAATTCAGTAATTGGCCATAGGCAACCAATGTGGTCAAAACTAAACCTTAGAACTATCTGCCAGAGTGAGTTTTCATGCAGAAATGATGGCTTTCCTCCAGAGACGCTCTCTGCTTGATTTCTTCCCAAAATTTCCAGTAATATGAATGAGACCCCACTCAAAGGCAGGAGTGTTAACTGCAACCCCTCAAAACTAAAAGGGCTCATCAAAGTTCGAGATGCCACTATTTGCTATTATCTACCTCCTTCCTCCCTCAGCACAGAGGGAGGCAATAAGAAGAGTTGGTAGGAAACTAGAACGTAAATTCTCCATGCTGCCAAAGAGAGAAGTAAAACTGATCCATCCTGGTAAGGAAAATCCTCATAATCCCTTGTCTGGTTTCATTCATTCCAAAAAACTACACTTGAATAGACTATTCAATATCTTACCTAATCAATACTTACAAATTACAGTTAGTCACCTGACAAAGAAATTCAACTGTTCTAAGTCTGGTTCCCTGAGGAACTCCAAGTTCAGCAAACTTTTCCCACACAGGACACCGTATAGTAAATATTTAAGGCTTTGTGGGTCATACAGTCTCTCTCTATATAGTCTCTGTCGCAACCACTCAAATCTTCCATTGTAGTGCAAAAGCAGCCATAGACAATATGCAAATGACTGAGCAAGGCTGTGTCCCAATAAAACTTTATTTATGGTCACTGACAGAATTTCATACAACATTCATATGCCGTGAAATACTGTTCATTTTCCCCATCCATTTAAAAATTCTTAGCTCATATGCTATACAAAAACAGGCAGTGGGGGGCTGGCCCCGTGGCTTAGCGGTTAAGTGTGCACGCTCCGCTACTGGCGGCCCGGGTTCGGATCCCGGGCGCGCACCCATGCACCGCTTCTCCAGCCACACTGAGGCCGCGTCCCACATACAGCAACTAGAAGGATGTGCAACTATGACATACAGCTATCTACTGGGGCTTTGGGGAATAAAAAGGAGGAGGATTGGCAATAGATGTTAGCTCAGGGCCGGTCCTCCTCAGCAAAAAGAGGAGGATTAGCATGGATGTTAGCTCAGGGCTGATCTTCCTCTCACACACACACAAAAAAAAACCAGGCAGTGGGCCACATTTGGACTAAGGCCGTAGTTAGCCAACCCATGTACTAACCTAACACAAGAGAATTTCAATTAATCAAGCTATTAGTTATCACTTAATGAACTTTTAGTACGTACCAGGCAAAACAGGAGCACTTTTAATATAATGTTGTAGACTAGGCTGAGGGCTGGTTCTTACATTTTAAAGGGGTGTAGAGGAAAACAAAGAATACAGGTCAGAGCTACTATGTGGTCCACAAAGGTCATATTTACTTCCTGGCCATATACAGAAAAGATTTGCTGGCCCTACTGTAGACATATATATCCTCATTTTGCAGATGAAAAAACCAAAGCACAGAAGTAACTTGCCAAAAGTCACAAAAGCCAGTAAGTAGCAGAGCTATCATTCAAACCCAGTTTTGATACCAAAGTGCAGCTCTTAACCACTATGCAATACTGCCTTTTCAATTTTTGATCCCTCAACCTCAGGTTTCTTATTTTTCTTTTAGGCAAGCACCATTTCATTAGGTACCGCAAACTAGTCTAGTAAGACTAATCAAGACTAGTCTAGTAAGTACACTTCATTTTGCACTTCTTCATGGGATTACTGGAGGCTGGAATTCCAATCATCTTCTAACATAAAAACACTCTTCAACATCATGTTCCCACAACTAAGTAAGAAAAGGATCCCAATGGAAAAGAATAGTTAAGAACAAACAGGTGATCCAAAGATATACCATGGCCAGTAGTAAAAAGCAGTCATCCACACAGAACACTAATATGATAATGAAAGATGCTAATTTCTTATATTAATCTGATAGTTTTGACTGCCTTAAAAACAACTCTAGATAGCCATTAATAGGAAACTGATTAAATATAGTTGGTATGACTATAAAACAGTACTATGCAGCCTTTTCTTAAAAATCATGTAGGGGCCGGCCCTGTGGCGTAGTAGTTAAGTGTGCGCGCTCCGCTGCTAGCAGCCTGGGTTCGGATCCCTGGTGCGCACCGATGCACCACTTGTCAGGCCATGCTGTGGCGGCGTCCCACATAAAGTGGAGGAAGATCAGCACGAATGTTAGCTCAGGTCCACTCTTCCTCAGCAAAAAAAGGGGAGGATGGGCAGATGTTGATCTCCTCACAAAAAAAAAAAAAAAATGAACACTGAGGGAAAAGCTTAAGGAGAAATTAGTGAGGACAAAGAATGAAGGATAGTATCCAAAAATGGAGGATGGGGAGGGTATATTATATTTTACTAGATTCCTAAAATATTACGTGAATAAAATACTCATAACCTAAAATTTCCTACCAGTTGCTATACTAGGCAGAAAGTTCATCAAGATAGTTTATGACTTTTTTGCTGGTTATGAGAGAAAATGAATTTAATATGAAGCCATGAAAACAGGAAATATTATTGGTGAAATTTAGACATTTTGGAAGGAAAGAATTTCTACACATGTATCAAGCCACTGCTTGTAAATAATTATTGAGAAGAAACTTAGATTTCATTTAGACTGGAAATTCCAAATAATGGAGAGGTATGTTAAAGAGGTTCCTGGCCAATTAGAGCAGCTTCTCAAACTACTGACATTTTGGGGTGGCTAATTCTTTGCTTTGAGGAGCTCTCCTAAGCGTTGTAGGATATTTAGCAGCATCCCTGGCCTCCTCCCACTAAATGCCATTAGCACCCCTACCCCCAGTCTTGACTCTCAAAAATGTCTCCAGACGTTACCAAACATCCCCTGCAAAATTGCTCCCTGTTTGAGAACCAGGGTATTACAGTGTGCCTAGCTGTGGTACCACTTTGAATTCTTTTACACAAAAACACTAAAACACTGGCCCTGGGCTAACATCCGTTCCCATCTTCTTCTACTTTATATGGGACGCCGCCACAGCATGGCTTGCCAAGCGGTGCATCAGTGCACACCCGGGATCCAAACTTGCGAACCCCAGGCCGCCGCAGCAGAGGGCGCCCACACAACCGCTTGTGCCACCGGGCCGGCCCCTCAGTATTCATTTTTACATCCAAATTAACTCAGCCTCTCCTACCTATTACTATTAATTTTAAATGCAACTTCAGCAACTAGAAGCTTTCTTTTAGACAGTTCCTAATGTGAGAATTAAAGTACAACAATTCTATACGACTAGCAGTTATAAAGGTTAATTTCTTTAGCTCTTACCATAACTTAAATGAAAACTCAGAAAACCAATTAAGCAAAATTAAATTTATATAAACAAGATTAGAAAAGGCTACACCTTATAAATGATTGAATTTATTTTTTTTCACTTTATTAACTAACAGTAAAAACATGCATAAATTCTTAAAACTTTTAGAGAAGTGGAAAATGCTACCCCTCCAACCTTTTCTTCTCCCAGGTGGTATAAAATCTGTACACAGTGGTTAAGAACAGTAACTCATTAACAGTGTACCATTTTTACTGTAATTCACATATTTTCCCTTATGCACTGTCTAGATTTCTATTAAGTGCATTTTTAAAAGTTCTTATAGTTTATCAGAGTAATTCTGAATTGCTTCTACAGATTTTTACATGTCAAAGCTGGTCTAAGCTAAAAATGAATACCCAGTTTGTTCATTAGGTAACTAAGGTTACAGTCTTTCTCAACCTTGCTATTCCTATTCTCAGTTACCACACTTTTTCCAAGCGTCAGGTTACTCCTTTACCAGGCAATTTAATATATACTTAATAGGAAAAAATGCTGACAAGTTGGTTTGGGCAACATAATTTGCTTCCTCTCAGAACACAGAATTTACAGCAAAAATCTTGTGAGCATTATATAAATGCACTAATGAATCAAGTTTTTATAATCAGATATAAGATTAAAATAATAATTTCTGGTTACCTGCTGGCCTTCTAAAAGTGTTCATTTCTGCTAACTAGAGCTATTAGAATGCCAGTGTCCTAGGTCCAATTCAAGAACCCTATAACTAAGTAATGTATCACCCGTCTTCAAAATCATGCAGTAGTACCATGAACAGCACTATGTTAAAACAGTAAATCTTCACTAATTCATAATCTTGTAATTAAGAAAAATAAAAAGAAACTAACTTTATACTCTTTATTCAATTCAGTTTGAACCAGATGTCTGTTCTAAAGCTTAAATGACCATCATTACTGCTGATACATGAAGTGTGCAAAATTTTTATGTTTCAGGTTGATTTTTGGAAAGATTAAAAATTCTCTTAGTAGCCTGAAAATTTTTCCAATTTAATTTTCAGTTTTAGCAATTAAATCATATCCAAGAAATTTTAATATAATTTCCCCATTTTACTCTAATTCCTATTTATAACCACAGTTGGATGAAACAAAGTATTTCTTTAAAGATAGTCAGACAGTTTAAACTAACACCATTTATTCTGAATTTGCAGAGCTTTTCGTATAGTTACATAAATAGACCACATGATTTGAAAGTAGCTGAGGTTACCCTTTAATTAAAATTCAGGTTCATCTAATTTCTAGATTCACTAAAAAATAGTCACTAATACAAAAAGACCTTTTCAAATATACTGAAGTTTAGTAATAACAATTTCTTTCCACAAGAATAAACTCTAGGAAAAAAAATAAAAGTTTTCTGAGTAAAATCTCTTGGGAATGGTATAATGTAGTATCAAACTATACTGTAGAGCAGAGCTGCCCAAAAGAAATATGTGAGCCATGTATGTAATTTTAAATTTTCTAGCAACCACATTAAAAGCATGAAATTTTCATAATTTATAACCTGTTATCAAAAGTATTATTATTTTCACATATAATCAATATTTGTTAATATATAATAAATAAAATTAATAATATTTCTATTTTTCCTATACTAGGTTTCCAAATTCTGGTGTGTCTTCCACACTTACATTATATATCTCATTACACTTAAGTACTCAACAGCCCCATGTGGCTAGTAGCTCCTGAACTAGACAGCGCAGCTCTAGAGACTCTAGACCAGAAAAGAGCAACCTTAACTAAAATGCAACCTAAGAATCTTCTCCACTCCTAATTACAAATTTTTCAGGCACGTCCTCATGTGTTAAAACCTGGCTACTGTAATACATACCAAAGCAGATGTTATAATCTTTATGACCCATAAAAAATAGTAAAAATCAAAACAATGATGTTACTTTTATATGGTCTTCTAACCTCTAAAAAGGCCTGGACAAATGTAAAAGCCATTACTGAAGTGCAAATTGCAAAAAAGTGAAATAGCCTCTTCTTTGAAAATAAGATCAATCCTAAAATGAAGAAGAGTAAATGACAGTCCCTTTCAGGAAGAAGGGAATTCTGACTGATATGACTTTATTTCAGTGGTCTTACTCCACGACAGTACTAGTACCCAATTTTCTAGTAGTAAGCTTTAGAAGTCTGAATGTGAACAAAATATTTTTTCATGAGCGGAGGCCAAAGGGACAAATAGAAGAGTTCATAGTACCTTTGCAAACTTGAAGAATGGTCTTGGATCTTTTCTGAAATATTCAATATCAAACATTGCTTGAGGATCTGGAAGGTCTGGGAAGTCTACTGCAAGGCGAGCATAAATACCGTCTCTTGACCTGAAGTCAGGTATTCCACAAGAAACAGAAACCTGAAATATGCATGGCATAATTTATATAATTAAATCTTCTACCTCTACCTTTATAATTACTAGTTCTTTTATCATACCTTCAGGGAACAGTTAAAAAATATTTTAGTTTGAAACTTTTTTGGGGGAAGAGATGTACTGCCCCACTATAATTTCAAATAGAAATAAAACACCCCAAAAACAGTATAATTAAATCCACCACATATTCCATTCATAAGGGGGCAAAGAAGTTTAAGTCAGGCTAATTTTAAACCTTTAAGCATTTAACCAACAAATTAAAGCAACTGCAATTTGATTGAGAAGATGATAAACTATTTCAAGTTATTTTAACTATAAAGCAGGCAAGAATTTCTATCATAGTCAAGTACTTCCAAAGAAATCTCTCATCTGGTCAGGGTTCTACTACTTCAAGAATACTAAATTTCTGTATTTACTTTAAAAACTATGTTGGGGCCGCCCCATGGCTTAGCGGTTAAGTGCGCGCGCTCTGCTACTGGCGGCCCGGAGTTCGGATCCCAGGCGCGCACCGATGCACCGCTTCTCGGGTCATGCTGAGGCCTCGTCCCACATGCAGCAACTAGAAGGATGTGCAACTATGACGTGCAACTGTCTACTGGGGCTTTGGGGGAGAAAAGGAGGACTGGCAATAGATGTTAGCGCAGAGCTGGTCTTCCTCAGCAAAAAGAGGAGGATTAGCATTGATGTTAGCTCAGGGCTGATCTTCCTCACAAAAATAAATAAATAAATAAAAATAAAAACTGTTGTAAAGTATTTCAGTTCTTAATTTTTAAGACTAGATTTAAACACTATGCTTTTTCTACAAATAAACCACGACATTTCAAATGGTGATTTCAGAAGTTATCTTTTTGTTTCACAATTTTACCAGAGCTGACTCCGCTTTGACCTCAGAGTAAAACAAATTTGTCTAAATCACATCCGGGAGCAAAGCACAACTATTCTTTTCTTTTCTTTTATAATTTTATTTATTTATTTTTCCCCCAAAGCCCCAGTAGATAGTTGTATGTCATAGCTGCACACCCTTCTAGTTGCTGTATGTGGGAAGCGACCTCAGCATGGCCGGAGAAGTGGTGCGTCAGTGCACACCTGGGATCCGAACCCGGGCCGCCAGTAGCGGAGCGTGCACACTTAACTGCTAAGCCACGGGGCCGGCCCTTAGCACAACTATTCTTGATGAGCATTTAAGATTAAATAATACCATCCCTTAACTCAAAAGGGCAGAAAGCAGAACTGAATTCTACTCCAGCAGCTGCCCGGGTCACTAACACACAATACGCAATAGCCTTAGGTAGCTAGTTAACTGCAATCCTAAAGTGGGGCAAATGAAAAATGTCAAGCCACCACAATCACCTTAATTTAAAAGGGAGGGGAAGCAGGGATCTACCAATACTAAGTTCTTTACTTGTGAATACCAATTAGGTTCCTGGTTTTCCCATGAAGATCCAACAAATACCCAATTTCTGCATCAGACCCTGACACTTGAATGCAAGCAGAATTCCCTGCATCTCCTTTAGGGACTGTGGTATAATGTAGGCAAAAATCTTACCTTAATTCCACTTACCTGCTGTGCTAATAAATAAAAAGCAAACCTTTTTTACGGTTGTTAGGTTTTTTAAAAAACTGGACCAATTTAGCAACTGCTGCTGCACTCACTTTTTAGCAGTTTCCAAACACAAATGCCCATTATCATGTAAGGATAAATTCTTCTACCCCAGAAAAATGTTTAACTGGAAAAGGTATAAGAAAAACATATGCCACCTCCCCCTTTTACTAGTGTTTTATACATCTTACATACCCCAGCTCCGGTTAGAACTATTATTTTCTTGCACTCTTGCAGTAATTTCACAGCATCTTCAATTGTATTAATATCTTTTCTTTTTTTCCTTTTTGGTGGTTCTGAAAGGATATTAATAACAATCTGCCACAGTGTCATATCATCCAATTCAGGTGGAGGAATTGTCTCTGGTAGTAAATCTTTAAGAATCGTTCGAGGATCTGTGCCAATCATGAGATGTTGCTGAACAAAAGTATATGGACCTATATTAAGAAGGAAAAGAATTAGATCAAATCCACTTCCAAGTAATTAAAAATCTCATTTATTTTCTGAAGTAATGAATTAGCAATCCGTAAGGTTTTTTGAAAAGAAAATGCAATATAAAGGTATTTCATTCTCATGACATCTTCAGAGCTAACGCTATACACCAATGAATTGGGGAGGAGATCAAATAAACAGTTGGGCCTGTCCATTGAGCTATAAAATACCAAGTATGTATTTTGAGAGTCTAACTACTAGAATTAAATTTCTACAGTTAAAATCTAGAAAAATACACCATAATTAATAACAGAAGTATGTACAAAAGGATTCTACAAATCAATATAGGAAACATCTTACCAGTCCCAAAAGCCCATACTATTTATCATTAAAGACAAAAGAAAAAAAAATATACATATCTTTTTAAATTTTTCTAGTAATAATCTTCAGTTTGATCTTAACCAATCTCCCAAAATGACACACACCACTCTGATATTTTTTACCCTGAAATTTCTTAGATCAGTTTCCTAGGTTTAGTCAAGGCATTTTTGAAAGAATGAGAGCTCATTAAGAAAAAGATTACTTTTGAGATGATCACATTATAACTTTGGTATAAAAATCTGATAGTGTTTTCTACTTCAAAATACTTTCCCATTGCATCTACATACTTAATAAATATTTACTGAGCACAAACTATGTGTCAGCCACTTTTCTAGGCACTGACAAAACAGTGTACCAATCAGTCAAAAATCCCTGCCCCCATGGGGCTTATACTCTAGTACAGGAAACAAGACAATAAAAAAAGTTAAGTGTTGGGCCGGCCCTGGGGCTTAGCGGTTAAGTGCGCAGGCTCTGCTACTGGCGGCCCGGGTTCAGATCCTGGGCGCGCACTGACGCACCATTTCTCTGGCCATGCTGAGGCCGGGTCCCACATACAGCAACTAGAAGGATGTGCAGCTATAACATACAACTATCCCCTGGGGCTTTGGGAGAAAAATAAATAAATAAAATTAAAAAAAAAAAAAGTGTTAAGAAAAATTAAAGAAGAGATATGAAGTGAGGGAGCAAGATACTCTTAATGGGAGGAAGAGTATTCCACACAGAAGGTATGAGTGAAAAGGGCTCGAGGTGTGAGAGAGACCTGGTTGAGAAATACCAGATGCCAGCTTCCGTGGGCCTGAGCTGCTACAAACAAAAACAGAACAAAGCACTAGACTTTCCCTAGAAACATAAGCTGACATTAAATCTCAGCAAGCACTTAAGAACCTCATCACTAGGTTATAAGGGGGCAGAGAATTACACTTTCAGTTGGCATAAAACAAAAATACAAAGAAAAAAACATTTATTCTCTAAAGCTGTGAAACCATACCTATCCGCGGCCTTGGAGTCCAGTCACTAGAGCTTGCATGTGAGGCTCTATCATCCTCATCACTTTCACAAGAATGAAAACCGTTGGTGATTATTTCATCACCAAACAGAAGATCATCTGCAAAAGAAACCAAAAGTAACTCAAGGTTGCTTAAACAATCTACATCTAAAATGTACGAAGATCTACAATGCAAAGATTTTCTTTCTGGTTTTTGTTGGTGAGGAAGATTGGCCCTGAGCTAACATTGGTAGGCATCTTGCTTCTATGTTGTGTATGTCATGCCGCCACAGCACCACTTGATGAGCCGTGCATAGGTCCGCGCCCGGGATCCAAACCTGCGAACCCCAGGCCGCACAACTGGAGTGCGCGAACTTAACCACTAAGCCACCAGGCCCACTCCTGAATAAAGCACCTAACATTTATACAGCCCGTGTAAAGAATGCCTACTGGGTTAGCTTTCACCGTTCACAGGAGCAGTATATCCTCATTTTTAGCGCTTCTTCCCAGAATCTAAAAGTTTCAGTTCGTCAAAATTTAAATAAATTGAGTCTACCTAATCAAAACACAAAAAGTAGTAACCTAGTTAGATTGACTTTATCGATCACAAATAATGGAGTTCATGAAACTTGTCACACAAAAATTCACCAAAAAAGTCGTTCAAATGAAGTACAGCAATTTGCACTTCTCTTACATAATACTAAGTATACAACGATATCTTTGCATTATTCGTTTCCCCTATTAAAGTGTGTTTCTTGAAATCAGGGGTCGTTTTACTAATCCAGTTCCTAATGCACACGTTGTTACCTTTACAGACGGTCAAATGGTCCACTGATTGGATTTGATACAAATACTGATAAAGACAGGGCAGAAACTCCTCAGATGGAAAATAAGAAACCTTCAAAGATGACATGACATATACAACTAACAACCGCTTGCCGTATGCCAGAAAAAATGTCAATTCGTGTTTCAAGGTTACATATACACACACAAAAAGATTATACTTAATCTAAAAACCATTATAAGAACATGATTAGAGGAGAAATACTATGCATATAAAGTGCTCTTACAAGTACTATCACTCCTATGCCCACTATTAATTGCACCACAGAAGGGTAATGTCTTTACGTAACGTCTTTATGCTCTTCAAATTTTGCAGGCTATGACTTTAGAAATAACTTTGCTGTTTAAAATTTAAACTAGTTTAAAAATAAAGACCGACTGCACAGTCACCAATTGTCAAAAGTCACCAACTGCACAGGTGTCAGTTTGCAAAGACGACTGCAAAAGGTCGATGCAAGGGACACGCAAAAGTTGCAGATTTAATTGTGCTGGGGGGGGCGGGGGGTGGGAAGCAAAAGATGTCTAACAAAAGCAATATGTTATAAGAGTAGGAGGAGAGAGAAACATTTTTAAACCAACTGCAAGAGCTTCCCGGCCCGGCGGCTGCGCAAAGCGCGAAGCCCGGGCGGGCGGCGGACAGAAGGAAGGCGGGAGGAGAGGGAGGGAGCGAGTCCGCGGGCCGCTCGCGCAGCCAAGCCAGCAGCAGCCGGGCCAGCAGCACCGGAGGCGCGCAGCTCAGGAGGGCTGTGGTTGGGAGGGGCACGCCAAAGAGCCAGCCCTGAGCCCCCAGCCCGCACCAGGGAACCCCCCCCACCGACCCCACCCCAGGAGGGGCCCCGGGAGAGGGAGGAGGGGATGCGCAGTCCCGGCCGCCCGCGCCCTGCGCACCTCGGTACCCAATCGCCGCCGCCGCCGCCTCTTCCTCCTCCTCGCCTTCGTCGTCGTCGTCGTCGTCGTCGTCGAAGTCGTCGGCCGGTGGCGGCTCCCGGGATAGGCCCTGTAGGCCCGGCCCATTGTCTCCTCTGGCCGCCGCCGCCGCCTGGGCCTCCCGCTCCCCGCCCGCCACCGCCGCTGCCGGGCAGCTCCCGGCCGCCGCCGGCACCTCACGCTCGGGGGCCGCCCCACCAGGCTCGCCCGGGCTCCGCCCGAGGCCGGGGCCGTCTCTCCGCGGCCTCTTGCGGAGCGGCTCCCCGGCGGGTGGCGACGCGGCCTCCCTCTCGGCCGCAACAGCCGAGGGGGAGCCGCCGGACTGAAGGGCGAGCGCCGCCTCGTCCGCCATCTTCCAAACTGCCTCTCTGGCCCACCTCCGTCGCCTCCTCTGCTCCCGCTCGACTCGCGGCACTGGCGCCCCCGCGGCTCCGGCTGCGGGAGATTTAAACCCCGTCACGTGACCCGGCCCTCCCCGCCCCCGCCCCCCCGCCGCTCCCGCCACCCACGCGGGCTGGACCACAACACGGCGGGTCACGTGGCTGGCGAAGGCGGCGTGGGCCGGGAGGAAACGCACCCTGGGCGGTGCGGCCCCACCCCTTGGCGGCGGGCGCTCGGTGCTGCCAAACTCACCCCTTTCTCAACTTCTCTTTCGAACTGTCGTTAAATCGCTGCCGCCAGGCTGGCTCAAGCTCTGATTCACAGTGCGAGTTTCCACTTCTGCCTTAAGTGCACACCTTGCTTGCTTTAGTCTTTTCAAGATTTAAGCTAAGGGTTAAAACTTAGTTCCTGAGAGGCGAGAAGGAATGAAGCTGGCCAAGGCTTAGCTCCCGGACGGAGGCTGGATGGTGGGTCTGTTTTGTTAACAGGTGTGAGTAGAGGCGAAAGGACACAGCTCACTCCTCACACCATTCTGACAGCTCTTCTTGGCTCCTTTTTCTCTTTGCTTCTCTCCTAAGCCGATTGCTTTTTTCCCCTCTCTCCATCAGTTGTAGGGTGATGTAGGCTGTCAAATCCTTAAAGGCATGTGTACCGCCTGGAAAGACTTTTGACCTGGGGGGTTGGGGATCAACCTATCTGCTTTCTGGCCTCAGCTTGGCTCCAAATGTGTGTGAATTCCCTTCTCTGGGCTTCACAAAGTGAGTGTATTGGGTCAAGTGGGGCAATATAAAAAGAGTACAGAATGAGCATGACTTGGCCCCTATACACCTCTGGGTTTGGGTTAGTATTTGAGATCTTTCCCTTCTAACTTGAGCAAGTTAGTTAACCTTTCTAAACCCAGTGTTCTCATCTCTAAAATGGTAATACCTATTTTTTAGGGTTGTGATGAGAATTAAATGAGATAGGCAGATGTAAAGTGAGGGATACATAGTAGCTCAAAAATATTAGTTACTTCCCTATTCGAAGCCCCTACTTTCCATTTACCCTGAAATTGCAGGACTCTGTCACTCCATATCTATCTTTAACTAAGGACTCATATAATACATGGCAGATCTAGAGCCAGTGCTTGGTAGGGCATCTGCTTCTGGAGTGCGGCATTTCTGTCCACTTAAAGCGCCTCTCCGAGTTTACAGTAAATCATCCCTTAAGCTGAACGTGGGTCTTGCCTATACTGCACCAATTACTTGTGTGAATTTAGGCAAGCAACTTAAGTTGTTTCTTCATTCTTAAAAAAAAGTAGAATATTGGAAATCTATCTCTAAGGTCCCATCTATATCCAAAAGTCTTTGTACCTCAAATTAAACTGAGAATCTCCCCTTACAACTGATCATTTCTTTTCATTTCTGAAAGTGATTATCTCTTTCAAGAAGACTTGGAATCAACTTTGAAGTGTTTCTTCAGACTGATGCTCTGTAACCAATCAGTGACCAAATCCTGTTGTGCTTCCTTCCTTCCTATACTCTCTCCAATTCCTGACTACATAGATACCTCCCTGGCTGATATACTTGGACCTGTTCTCTCCCCACTTTGTCTATCTTGTTCTACAAAATATTTCATAAATTCTTTCTCAGCCACGTTGGTGGGATGTAATATATGAAATGTTGAGAGTCAGTATCCCATCAAAATAGAAACAAAATTCCTAGCTTTTTTGAGAAAGACCTTTGTAAGCTTATGGACATCCTGTTATTCACTCATTCATTCATTTATATATATCATGAATCAAAGACATTTGCTAGTCTTTATTGTGATCAATATGATTGCTAGTGTACTGATAGGTCAGAGATGGGGTACACGTGGCAGGTAGGATAAATGAGAGACAGAAATTGCATTAAAAAACAAAACAAACACACACCTTCTCAACTAGATATCTGGCCTACCAGGAGTTGAGAACAACTTGCCTGAAATTCAAGTCATTCTTAGTCCTTAAGGCTTGCAAGTTCACATTCAGTTTTTCAAGTCTCCCATGAATCTGGCCTTGACCTTCTTGTAAATATTTTTAGCATTAGTATATTCTAAACTGAGCTATTCATGTACCAGACTTTTTTTTTTTTTTTGCTTGAGGAAGATTCACCCTGAGCTAACATCTGTGCCAGTCTTCCTCTATCTTATACATGGGTCGCTGTCACAGCACGGCTGCTGATAGTAGTGTAGGTCCACGCCCAGGAACTGAACCCAGGCCACTGAAGCAGAATGCATCAGACTTAACCACTAGGCCACAGGCTGGCCCCCAAACCATTTTTTTTTTAAAATGAGGAAGCTCTTTGGGGCCGCCATGTGGCATAGTGGTTAAGTTCAGTGTATTCCACTTTGGTGGCCCAGGTTTGCAGGTTCAGAACCCCGGGCATGGACTTACACTGCTTGTCAGCCATGCTGTGGCGGCAACCCACATACAAAATAGAGGAAGATTGGCACAGATGTTAGCTCAGGGCAAATCTTCCTCAAGCAAAATAAAAATAAAAATAAAAATAAATAAATGAGGAAGCTCTTTAAGTTGTCATATGGAATGCTCTCCATGCTGCACAGTGCAAGATGTAGAACAGTGTGTGTAGCACTATTTGTGAGAAAATAAAAGGGAGAGTGTGGGAGACCATATATATGTATTTGCTTATATATGTACAAAATAACACTAGAAGTGCTTAAAATAAATACATATATGCCTGCCATGTATTTGTCATACCGTTTTGCCTGTATCTCCTTCCCCAGAATGAGTCCTCTCTATACCTTATTCAGAACGTTATAGAGCACATTCCCCTATTTTGCTTGTTAACTTATTTTTCTCTATGTGTTTTACTGACTGTCTCCCCCAGCTACAGCAGGAATTTGGTTCATGTGGTTCACCTCTGTGTTATCAGCTCTCTAGTAGAGTAACTAGCACATCTATTTATTGAATGAAAGAATAAATAAAGAATCTAAATGAAGATTTCCATATAGGAAAAGAATTATTGAATGAAAGGTGATGGGCAGCATGGATCCTAAACAAAAAAAGGCAAGAAGCAAGGCAAGGAAATTCAGTTTGTCCCCAGCACAGTTCAGGTGAGAAAGTTAATGAAACATGACATGACCTGTTTCTTGTTTGACAGGATGAACGTAGGTGCATTGGGCTGTGAGGTGTTTTCCAACACGAACCACCAGTTCTGATTCTCCAGATACCAACTGGGTATTTAACAGTTCAACTCAATTATGACACCGGACTGCCCCCACTTCAGATGCCAGTCACAAGTCCCAGACCTCCTGTACAAACTGGCTATAAACTGGGAGTTCCCATGACACTTACAAAGGATACAAATGAACAGCTAGATGAAGAGGTACGTAGGGCAAGGTCCAGAAAGGTCCAGAGCACAGGAGCTTCTGTCCCTGTGGAGTTGGGTCACACCACCTTCTTAGCTCATGGATGTGTTAACCAATTCAGAAGCTCTCTGAAGCTCCTTGTTCAAGACTTTTTATAGAGTTCAATCTCCAGTGTGCTCCATCCCTCTCTCTGGAGGTCAGGAGTGGGGCTGAAAGTTCCTGCCCTCTAACCACTTGGTCTTTCTGGTGACCAGCCCCAGCTGAAGCTATCTAGGAGCCCCACCCTAAGCTACCTCATTAGCATAAACTCAGGAGTGAAGGAAAGGAGTTCATTATGAATAACAAAAGACACTCCTAACACTCAGGAAATTCCAAGGGTGTTAGGAGGTGTGTTTCAGAAACAGAGGACAAAGACAAATATTTATTTTTTATTATACCAAAGGCTGTCATAGACTTCTCACACTAGTCACTGGGATTTTTAACTTGTTTTCAAATTCTAAGCCCCCTAAGCAGCCTTCAACAGTAATTTGGTTTCCCATATAGACTGTCCCACTGGGAAGAAAATGTTCCAAGAGCCAACAATAATATTCTGGCTGACTTGGCAGCTCTATTTATATGAACAAAAAAATTGGCCTTATAGCTTTGATTTCAATCTCATGTGACTACAATTAGTAGGGGAGTTAGTATCAATTCTTTGTGTACTGAAAAACAGTATTAGCAAAACAGGTTATTAATGTGGAAAAACACAAATACAGATTCCTACCTCACACTAAATACAAAAATAAATTCCAAGTGGATTGAAGATCTACATGAAAAAAATATAATAAAAATATTAGAAGACATTTTATAATATATAATTTTGCATCAAAAAGAACTAAGACAGAAGCCATTTAAAATATATAAATATGTAAAATATATTTAAAAAATATATATTTGACTATATAAATATTTAAAATATGTTCGAATCTATTAGTAGTCAGGGATATGCAAGTAAAACAATGAGGTACCATTTTTCACTCCTCAAATAGGCAAAAACAAAACAAATTTTATTGCTACCATCTACTGCTTACCAGGATATGGGGACACCGATACTCTCCACTGCTGTCACAGTAATGGAAAGTAATCTGGAAATATTTATTAAAATTATAAATACACATATACATTTCAACCCAAAATCCCATTTATCTTAAAGAAATAGAAGTGTGAATATGTAAGGATATGAATACAAGAATATTTATTATGGCATTGCTGTTCCTGGAAAAAAAGTCAAGAAACAATCCAGATGTCTTCAATAGGAAACCTATTGATCAAATTATGGTGTACACATACTATGTCATATTATGCAACCATTAAAAAGATCTATAACTGTCATCCTTGAGGAATATTTATGATACACTGTGAGTGACAAAAGCAAGTTGCACAAAAATTTGTACATTACGATCCTTTGTTATTATTTAAAATATATACCCTATACAAACCTATATACAAATATGACTGTAGAGGCTCAGAAGAGTATGGAAAGTTACATATCAAAATGTTAACATTTTAACATCCCTGATGGAGGGGATGGGGGTGGCCATAGATGGAAGGTTTGAGGACACATCAATAAATATTTCTTGATAAAATTTCATGTGTTAAAATGAGCACTTTTTAAAAAAATAATTTAAAAGGAAAAGAGAAACCATTTTTTGAAACAACAATCTAAGGGCTAGACTGGGTTCTGGTGACCTCATCAAGGCCATCCCACCCTATGAGTCCTGAGGAGTTGGCTGACTTTATTGTCTGGCACCACTTCCTTTTAAATTTCCTAGGTATAACCACAGTTTAGCAGACATTATTCTTTCATGGCTTCATGTATGTTACTTTGTCTTTTTGACTAGGTTATAACACAACTATTGTACTTCCCTATAGAACTTAGTATTCTGAACCTTGTCCAACACCATTTGGGTAGCTGTGTGAGACTTCAAACTAAAGCAAGTAGATAGTTTGGTAATACAGCCTGCCTTCCACCAGCAATATAAAGACCTAGACCAGTGGTTCTCAACTGGGGTGACTTTACCCCCTTATCCTCCAGGGGATATTTGACAACCTGGAGACATTTTTTTTTGGTGAGGAAGACTGGCCCTAAGCTAACATCTGTGCCAATCTTCCTCTGTTTTTTGTATGTAGGATACTGCCACAGCATGGCTTGGTGAGCGGTGTGTAGGTCCCCACCAGGCTCCAAACCCACAGGCTGCCAAAGCGGAGTGCGTGAACTTAACCACTATGCCACTGGGCCAGCCCCAAGGAGACATTTTTGGTTGTCACAACTTGGGGAGGATGTACTACTGACATTCAGCAGATAGAGGCCAGGGATACTGCTGAAGATTCTACAATGCAGAGGACAGCCCACTTCCCCACCCCTCTCCAAAAATTATCCAGCTGAAATGTCAACAGTGCTACTGTTGACAAACTCTAGCCTAGAGTTTCAACAACTCAGAGCAAGTGGTACTGGTTGGGGCTCTAAGTGACAAAGACTCCCAAGGGAATGAGGGGGCAGGGTTTTTAGCAAGGCTAGCATGCAAAATAGCATAAGCACTGATTTTCAAACTTTGGTTTTTAGCAGCAGAATCCAGGTGTTGAATGATCTTAATTCTATTATACAATTTAGATACATTTCCTTTATGGGCCAGCCCCGTGACTTAGCGGTTAAGTGTGTGCGCTCCGCTACTGGCGGCCCAGGTTCGGATCCCAGGCGTGCACCGACACACCGCTTCTCTGGCCATGCTGGGGCCGTGTCCCACATACAGCAACTAGAAGTATGTGCAACTATGACATACAACTAACTACTGGGGCTTTGGGATAAAAAAAAGGAGGAGGATTGGCAATAGATGTTAGCTCAGAGCCGGTCTTCCTCAGCAAAAAGAGGAGGATTAGCATGGATGTTAGCTCAGGGCTGATCTTCCTCACAAAAAAAAAAAGATACATTTCCTTTAATAGTTAAAGGACTGCCACCAATCAGAAAGAAAAAGATTGATAGCCCAGTTGAAAATGAAGAGTTCAGTTCACAGAAAAGGGAATGCAAGTGGCTTTTAAACATGTGAAAGATGTAAAACCTCACTCATAATAAGAGAAATACTCATTAATCTACAATAAGATACCACTTTTCACATATTAAAGTAGTAAGGAACCAAAATTTGATCATATATTGCATTGGCAAGGATGTAAAGAGCCAGGCCCACTTGTATAGTGATAGTATGAAGCATAAATTGGTACAATCCCATGGAAGGCAATTGGCACTATTTATCAAAATGTAAAATGCATATGCCTTTTAATCTGGTAATTCCAATTCTAAAATCCATTTTATACATATACTTGCATATGTGTAAAATGACATATATGCAAGGATAGTCACTGTGCCATTGTTTACACTAGCAAAAGATTGGAAATACACTAATTGTCCATTAGTGAGAAACTGGTTAAACATATCACTAGTACCTATGTTTATGTGTGCATAGATTTTCACTTAAACTCAGGCAGTGGGTAACAGAAGTTGCTCCTTGAGAGGGCAAATGGGAGACTGAAGGGCAAAGGTTATGAAGGAGATTTATTTTTACTGTAAAACCTTTTGTGCCATTTGAAGTCTTCACCATGTGCATCAGTACATATCATACATGCATGTGTTCATATGTCATATAATACATATAGTAAATATATATAAGCAGGGCTGTTCTGGTTGAAGTAGACTCCCCAAGTTTCCATCACGGCATCCCTCAAGACATCACTGAGGAGATTTGAGGTCCCAAAAGAACATAGTAAAAGCCACTGTTACAGTTGTTTTAGAGTAGACCAACTGCTGTAATAAATCATCTAAAAATTTCAATGGCTAAGTGCAACAAAAGTTTACTTCTCACTCACACAACAATCCTACACGGTTGTTCCTGGTCAGATGGCTCTTTGGGTCAGCTTTCCTTTGATAAGTGACCAAGAGACCCTCATCCTTCTACCTTGTAGCTCTGCTATTAGACAGGCAAAGGAAATTGAGTAACATCTATTGAAAGGTTTTATGGGCCAGTCCTGGAAGTCACACACTACTACTTCTCACATTCAACTATCTAGAAATCAGTCATGTGGCCACACACAAGGAAGCCTGGGAAATTGTATCATTCAGGGTGACAGAATGGAGTTGAGGGCAAATAGAAGACATAACCAGCACTGAAATATAATCTAGCTGTGTGACCAGTTTGTCAGCTGGATCCACTCATTATAACTTTATTAAAAGTTTCCTATTAGCCTTTCACCTAATGGCTCCACCTCTTTAATGGTTTCCTTTGATGAACAGAAGTATTAATTTTAATGTAGCCTAATTTATCAATCTTGTTCTTTATATTGCTTGTTTTTTTTTAAGTGAGATATAATTGACAAATAACATTATATTAGTTTTAGGTGTACAACAAAATGATTTGATATATGTATGTATTGCAAAATGATTACCAGAATAAGTTTAGTTAACATTCATCACCACATATAGTTACAAATTTTGTGTGTGTGTGTGTGATGAGAACTTTTTTTTTCTTTTTCTTTTTAATTGTGGAAAAATTACATAACATAAAATTTGCCAATTTAACCGTTTTTAAGTGTACAGTTTAGTGACATTAAGTACATTCACATTGTTCTGCAACCATCACCACCTTCCATCTCCAGAACTCTTTTCATCTTTTGAAACTGAAACTGTGTCCCCATTAAACACTAACTCCAGATTCCTCCTCCCCACACCCCCCCAGGCCCTGGCAACCACCATTCTTTCTGTCTTTATGGATTTGCTCTCTAGGATCTCCTACTCTAGGTACCACATATACATGAAATCATACAGTATCTGTCTTTTCATAACTAGCTTATTTCACTTAGCATAATATCTTCAAGGATCATCCATGTTGTAGCACGTGTCAGAATTTCCTTCCTTTTTTTAAAAATTTTATTGAGGTCATACTGGTTTATAACGTGTAATTTCAAGTGTACATTATTATATATCAGTTTCTGTATAGACTGCATCTTGCTCACCACCAATAGTCTAGTTTTTATCCGTCACCATACATATGTGCTCCTTTACCCCTTTCGCCCACCCCCCAAACCCTTTCCCCTCTGGTAACCAAGAATCTGTTTTCTTTATCCATGTATTTGTTATCTTCCACATATGAGTGAAATCATAGGGTGCTGGTCTTTCTCTGTCTGGCTTATTTCACTTAACATAATACCCTGAAGTTCCATCCATGATGTTGCAAATGGGATGAGTTTGTCTTTTTTTATGGCTGAGTGGTATTCCATTGTATATATATACCACATCTTTATCCATTCACCAGTTGATGGGCACTTGGGTTGCTTCCACATCTTCGCTATTGTGAATAATGTTGCAATGAACATAGGGGTGCACAGATCTCTTTGAATTATTGATATCATGTTCTTCGGATAAATACCCAGTAGTGAGATAGCTGGATCATACCGTATTTCTATTTTTAATTTCTTGAGAAATCTCCATACTATTTTCCATAGTGGTTGAACCAGTTTGCATTCCCACCAGCAGTGTACAAGGGTTCCCTTTTCTCAACATCCTCTCTAATACTTATTATTTCTTGTCTTGTTAATTATAGCCATTCTGACGGGTGTGAAGTGACATCTCATTGTAGTTTTGATTTGCATTTCCCTAATAATTAGTAACATTGATAATCTTTTCATGTGCCTGTTGGCCATCTGTATATCTTCTTTGGAAAAATGTCTGTTCATATTCTCTGCCTACTTTTTTTTTTTTTTTTTTTGCTGAGGAAGATTGGCCCTTGGCCAACATCTGTGCCCATCTTCCTCTACTTTTTTATACGTGGGATACCTGCCACAACATGGGTTGATACGCAGTGCATAGGTCCGTGCCTGGATCCAGAACCTGCAAACCCTGGGCCACCGAAGTGGAGCACATGAACTTAACCACTATGCCACCAGGCTGGCCTGTCCACCACCTAGTTTTTGATCAGGTAGTTTGTCTTCTTCTTGTTGAGTTGTATGAGTTCTTTTTTTTTGTGAGGAAGATCAGCCCTGAGGTAATATCCATGCCAATCCTCCTCTTTTTGCTGAGGAAGACTGGCTCTGAGCGAACATCTATTGCCAATCCTCCTCCTTTATTTTTTCCCCCAAAGCCCCAGTAGATAATCGTATGTCATAGTTGCACATCCTTCTAGTTTCTGTATGTGGGACGCTGCCTCAGCATGGCCAGAGAAGTGGTGCGTGGGCATGTGCCCAGGATCCGAACCTGGGCTGCCAGTAGTGGAGTGTGCGCACTTAACCGCTAAGCCATGGGGCCGGCCCCATTGTAAGAGGTCTTTATATATTTGGGAAATTAACCACTTGTAGGATATATGATTTGAAAATATTTTCTCCCAGTTGGTGGGTTGTCTTTTCATTTTGTTCATGATTTCCCTTGCCTTACAGAAGCTTTTTAGTCTGATGTAGTCCCATTTGTTACTTTTTCTTTTGTTTCCCTTGCCTGAGTAGACACGGTATTCGAAAAGATCCTGCTAAGACCAATGTCAAAGAGTGTACTGCCTATGTTTTCTTCTAGGAGTTTTATGTTTTCAGGTCTTACATTCAAGTCTTTAATCCATTTTGAGTTAATTTTTGTGTATGGTGTAAGACAATGGTCTGCTTTCATTCCTTTGCATGTGGCTGTCCAGTTTTCCCAACATCATTTATTGAAGAGACTTTCCTTTCTATATTATATGTTCTTGGCTCCTTTTTTGAAGATTAGCTGTCCAGAGATGTGTAGTTTCATTTCTGGGCTCTCAATTCTGTTCCATTGATCTGTGTGTCTGTTTTTGTACCAGTACCATGCTGTTTTGATTACTATAGTTTTGTAGCATTTTTGAAGTCAGGGATTGTAATGCCTCCAGCTTTGTTCTTTTTTCTCAAGATTGCTTTAGCTATTTGGGGTCTTTTGTTGCTCCATATAAATTTTAGGATTCTTTGTTCTATTTCTGTGAAGAATGTCATTGGGATTCTGATTAGGATTGCATTGAATCTGTAGATTGCTTTAGGTAATATGGACATTTTAACTATGTTTATTCTTCCCATCCATGAGCATGGAATATCTTTCCATTTCTACATATCTTCAATTTCTTTCAACATTTTCTTATAGCTTTCAGTGTACAGTCTTTACTTCCTTGGTTAAATTTATTCCAATATATTTTATTCTTTTTGTTGTGATTCTAAATGGGATTATATTCTTGAGTTCTCTTTCTGCTAGTTCGTTATTAGTGCATAGAAATACAACTGATTTTTGTAAGTTGATTTTGTATCCTGCCACTTTGCTGTAGTTGTTAATTAATTCTAATAGCTTTCTGGTGGATTCTTTAGAGTTTTCTATATATAGAATCATGTCATCTGCAGACAGTGAGAGTTTTACTTCTTCCTTTCCAATTTAGATACCCTTTCTTTTTCTTGCCTAATCGCTCTGGCCAAAACCTCCAGTACTACATTGAATAGGAATGGTGAGAGTGGGCACCCTATTCTTGTTCCTGTTCTCAGAGAGATGGCTTTCAGTTTTTCTCTATTGAGTGTGATGTTGACTGTGGGTTTGTCATATATGGTCTTTATTATATTGAGGTACTTTCCTCCTATACCCTTTTATTGAGAGTTTTTATCAGAAATGGATGCTGTATCTTGTCAAATGCTTTCTCTCCATCAATTGAATGATCATGTGATTTTTATTCCTCATTTTGTTAATGTGGTGTATCACATTGATTGATTTGTGGATGTTGAACCATCCCTGCCTCCCTGGTATAAATTCCACTTGATCATGTGTATGATCCTTTTAATGTATTGCTGTGTTCCATTTGCTAATATTTTGTTGAGGATTTTTGCATCTATGTTCATCAGTGATACTGGCCTGTAATTTTCCTTCTTTGTGTTGTCCTTGTCTGGTTTTGGTATCTGAGTAATGTTGGCCTCATGAAGTCAGTTACGAGGTGTTCCATCTTAAATTTTTTGGAATAGTTAGAGAAAAATAGGTATTAAATCTTCTTCGGATGTGTGGTAGAATTCTCCAGAGAAGCCATCTGGTCCTGGATTTTTGTTTTTTGGGAGGTTTTTCATTACTGTTTCAATCTCTTTACTTGTGATTGGACTATTTCTTCTTGATTCAGTTTTGGGAGGATGTATGACTCTAAGAATTTATCCATTTCTTCTAGGTCGTCCAATTTGTTGGCATATCGTTTTTCATAGTATTCTCTTATAATCCTTTGTATTTCTGTGGTATCTGTTGTACTTTCTCCTCTTTCATTTTTAATTTTATTTACTTGAGCCTTCTCTCTTTTTTTCTTAGTGTATCTGGCTAAGGGTCTGTCAATTTTGTTTATCTTCTCAAAGAACCAGCTCTTAGTTTTATTGATCTTTTCTATTGTTTTTTTAGTCTCTATTTCATTTATTTCTAATTTTTATTATTTCCTTCTTTGTGCTGATATTGGGCTTCATTCTTTTTATAGTTCTGTTAGGTGTAGTTTAAAATTACTTATTTGAGATTTTTTTTCTTTGTTGAGGTAGGCCTGTATTGCTATAAATTTCCCTCTTAGGACCACTTTTGCTACACCCCATAAGAGTTGGTATGTTGGGCCGGCCCCGTGGCTTGGTGGTTAAGTGCACGCGCTCCGCTACTGGCGGCCCGGGTTCGGATCCCAGGCACGCACCAACGCACCACTTTTCCAGCCATGCTGAGGCCGCGTCCCACATACAGGAACTAGAAGGATGTGCAACTATGACATACAACTATCCACTGGGGCTTTGGGGAAGGAAAAAAAGGAGGAGGATGGGCAATAGATGTTAGCTCAGAGCTGGTCTCCCTCAGCAAAAAGAGGAGGATTAGCACAGATGTTAGCTCAGGGCTGATCTTCCTCACCACACCAAAAAAAAAGAAAAAAAGTATAAAAAAAAAAAAAGAGTTGGTATGTTGTGTTTTCATTTTCACTTGTCTCCAGATATTTTTGGATTTTCCCTTTGATTTCTTCATTGATCCAATGGTTGTTCAGTAGCATGTTTTTTAGTCTCCACGTATTTGTGACTTTCCTAGCCTGTTTCTTGTAGTTGATTTCTAGTTTCATAGCATTGTGGTCGGAAAAGATGCTTGATATGATTTTAATCTTCTTAAATTTATTGAGGCTTGCCTTGTTTCTCAACATATGGTCTATCTTTGAGAATGTTCCATGTGCACTTGAGAAGAATGTGTATTCTGCTGTTTTTGGATGGAATGTTCTATATATATCTATTAAGTCCATCTGGCCTAGTATTTCATTTAAGGCCACTTTCCTTATTAAATTTCTGTCTGGATGATCTATCTATTGATGAAAGTGGGGTGTTGAGGTCCACTACTATTATTATCTTGCTGTTAATTTCTCCCTTTAGGTCAGTTAGTAGCAGCTTTATATACTTTGGTCCTCCTGTGTTAGGTGCATATATATACATAAGTGTTATGCCCTCTTGGTGAAATGTCCCTTTTATCATTACATACTGCCCCTCTTTGCCTCTCATTGTCTTTTTTATCTTGAAGTCTGATTTGTCTGATATAAGTATGGCAACCATAAGTATGGCAAACACTGCTTTTGTTTTGCTTGGAGTATCATCTTCCATCTCTTCACTCTGAGCCTATATATGTGTTTCCTGGAGGCAGCATATTGTTGGGTCTTGTTTTTTAATCCATCCAGCCACTCTTTGTCTTTTGATTGGAGAATTAAGTCCCTTGACATTTAGAGTGATTACTGATATATGAGGGCTTAGTACTGCCATTTTATCTCTTGTTTTCTGGTTGTTCTATATATCCATTGTTTCTTTTCTCTTGTTTTTCTGACTGCCATTTCAGTTTGGTGGTTTTCTGTGATGGTTTTCTCATTATTTGATTTGTGGCTTTGCTGTGATTTTTTGTTTAGTGGTTACCATGAGGTTTGTATAAAAGATCTCATAAATGTGATGGTCCATTTTCTCATAGCTACTTATCTCCATCTGCCTAAGCAGGTTCCATCCCTTTCCTTTTTCCTTTCTAAGTTATTGCTGTCACAAATTGTTCCTTTCTGTGTTTTGAGTTCGTGACTAAATTGAAGAGTTTATATTTTTTATGCTTTCCTTCCTTTTGTCTTTTATGTTATAATTGTTTACTGACCTATTTTGATACAGACCTGCAGTTTTCAGATTCTATTTATCTCCTTGCTCAAGGTTTTGTAAACCTTTGCATTTTTGTTACAGGTAGGAGGGCTTCCTTCATCATTTCTTGTAAGGGAGGTCTAGTGTGATGAACTCCCTCAGCTTTTGTTTATCTGGGAAAGTTTTTATTTCTCCATTGTAACTGAAGGATAGTTTCACTGGATAGAATATTCTTGGCTGAAGGTTTTTGTCTTTCAGTATTTTGAATATATCATTCCATTCTCTCCTAGCCTGTAGAGTTTCTGCTGAGAAATCTGCTGAAAGCCTTATAGGGGTTCCTTTGTAGGTTATTTTCTTCTGCCTTGCTGCCCTTAATATTTTACTTTGTCATTGACTTTTGCCAGTTTTAATAGTATATGCCTTGGAGAAGGTCTTTTTGCACTGATGTAATTAGGAGTTCTATTGGCTTCATGTACTTGTAAGTGCAGTTCCTTCCTCAGGTTTGGGAAGTTCACAGCCATTATTTCTTTGAACAAGCTCTCTGCTCCTTTCTCCCTCTGGAATACCTACAATCTTTATGTTGCTTTTCCTAATTGAGTCAGATATTTCTCAAAGAATTTCTTCATTTTTTAAAAAATCTTAGTTTTCTCTCCTCCTCTGCCTGAAGCATTTCTATATTTCTATCCTCTAAATCATGAATTCTGGGGCTGGCCCCATGGCTTAGTGGTTAAGTGCACATGCTCCACTACTGGTGGCCCGGGTTCAGATCCCAGGTGCACACCAACACACCACTTGTCGGGCCATGCTGAGGCCACGTCCCACATACAGCAACTAGAAGGATGTGCAACTACGACATACAATTATCTACTGGGGCTTTGGGGGAAAAAAAAAGGAGGAGGATTGGCAATAGATGTTAGCTCAGAGCCGGTCTTCCTCAGCACAAAGAGGAGGATTAGCATGGATGTTAGCTCAGGGCTGCTCCTCCTCACAATAAATAAATAAATAAATAAGCATGAATTCTGTCCTCCATAATGTGAGCTCTATTTTTTTATGGATTCTAGATTTTTTTAAATCTCATTAATTGTGCTTTTCATATCCAGAATTCTTGTCTGTTTTTTTTTTTCCCTAGAGTTTCAATCTCTTTGGTGAAGTATTCCTTCTGCTCATTAATTTTATTCCTGAGCTCACTGAACTGTCTTTCTGAGGTTTCTTGTAACTCATTGAGTTTCTTTATGATAACTATTTTGAATACTCTGTCTTTTATATTGTAAATTTCTGTGAGTTCAGGATTGGTTTCTGGAGACTTGTCATTTTCCTTCTGCTCTGAAGTGTTAAAGTAGTTCTTTATGGTGTTTGATGAAGTGATCCTTTGCTGGTGCATTTGTGGTAGTGTCAGGTTGCAGATTCCATCTGCCACCACTGGGGGGTGGGCAGGAGCTGTGTTTTCTGATCCTGCCCCATCTGCTGGAAGTTGTGTGGGTAGGGCTACTCTGTGTTCCCCTGGGCTGGCCACAGTCACTCTGCAGGTTGTGCTCATGTGGGCAAGGCCTCTGTGCTTGGCGGGTGGGTTGGGCACCGTAGGCAGGGCCTCTGTGCTCAGCAGGGGACCCAATGAGCTGCTGCATGCTAGGCGGGAGGGGCACCTATATAGTGGCTGAGCCGCCACTCAGTGGGTCCCCTGGGCTGATGTGCTCTGCGGCCTTCTTGCCTGCACCACGCTAAGGGCAAGGGGTGCCCCCACGGGGGCTGAGTTGCCACTTGCCTTTTCATTTTGTTGATGGTTTCCTTTGCTGTACAGATGCTTTTTAGTTTGATGTACCCTAACTTGTTTACTTTTGCTTTTGTTGCCTTTGCGTTTGGTGTCAAACCCAAAAATTCATTGCTAAGACCAATGTATAGGAGCTTACCTCCTGTGTTTTATTCTGGGAGGTTTATGGTTTCAGGCCTTATGTTCAAGTCTTTAATCTATTTTGAGTTGATTTTGTGTATGGCATGAGATAGTGGTCTAGTTTCATTCTTTTGCATGTGGCTGTCCAGTTTTCCCAATACTGTTTGTTGAAGAGGCTATCCTTTCCCTATTGTATATTCTTGGCTCCTTTGTTGTAGGGTTGTTTGTTTTCTTTGTCATAGGATTTGTTATGTTCTCTAAGTTCTCTACATATTTTGGATTAAAGTCCTTTATTAGATATGTGATTTGCAAATATTTCTCTCAGTCTGCAACTTGTCTTTCATTCTCCTAACCAGGTCCTTTGCAGAGCAGAGGTTTTTAATATTGATGAAGATCAATTTATCATTTTTTAAATGAATTTTGCTATTGGTATCATATCTAAGAACTCTTTGTTTAACCCAAGGTCACAAATATTTTCTTTCATTTTTATTCTGTAAGTTTTATAGTTGTATATCTTACATTTAAGTCTATGTTTCATTTTGGGTTAGTTTGTGTATAAAGCATATGAAGTATGGGTCAAGGCGCTTTTTGTTTTTGTCTTCTTATTTTTTGCCTGTGGATATCTATTTGTTCCATCACCATTTCTTGAAAATACTATCCTTTCTCTGTTGAATTGCCTTTGCACCTTTATCAAAAATCAACTGATCATATTTGTGTGGGTCTCTTTTTGGACTCTATCCTGTGCCATGGATGTATATGTCCACTTTCACCAATACTATACTATCTTGATTGTGTAGCATTATAGTAAATCTCGAAATATGGTAGTACCAGTCCTCCAACTTTGTTCTTCTTTTTCAAAATTGTTTGGGCTATTCTAATTTCTTTGCCTTTCCATATAAAATTTTAGATTCAGCCTGTCCATATCTATCTAAAAAACCCTGCTGGGATTTTGACTGGGACTACATTGAATCTATAGACCAATTTGGAGAGAATCAACATCGTAACAATACTGAATGTTCCAATGTTCCAACACACTGTATCTCCCATTTACTTATATCTTTGATTTCTTTCATCAGCATTTTGTGGCTTTCACATACAGATCTTGTACATATTTTGTTAGAGTTATACCTAAATATTTCATTTTTGGGATACTATTGTAAATGTAAACTTTTTTAAAATTTCAAATTCTGCTTTTCCATTATTAAAATATAAAAATACAATTGATTTTTAATATTCACCTAGTAATCTGTGACTTTGCTAAACTCACTTATTGGTTCTAGGAGCTTTTTGGTAGATTCTTTGATGTTGTCTACATAGACAAACATGTTGTCTCAAAATAGAGACAGTTTTATTCTTTCTTTTCAAGTCTGTATGCTTTTTCTTGTTTTTGCCTTATTGTACTCGTTATAATTTCCAGTACAATGTTGAATGGGAGTAATGAAAGCCAACATCCTTGCCTTCTTCTAGATATTAGGACATTCGGTCTTTCCTATTATGCATGATGTTAGCTGCAACTTTTGGTAGATGTTCTTTCTCAGGGGAAGGAAATTCCTTTTACTCCTAATTTGCTGAGAGAAAATTTTTTTTAAAATCATAAATGGATGTTTAATTTTGTTAAATGCATTTTCTGCACCTATTGAGATGATCATATTGATCATTGAGGTGATCATATTCTTCTTTAGTCTGTTGAAATGATGAGTTATCTCTTCTCTGGTTTTGGGATGAGGGTAATGCAGGCTTCCTAAAATGAATTGGGAAGTATTCTCTTCTCTTCTATTTTCTGGTATTATTTCTTCCTTAGATATCTGGTAGACAGAATTTTCTTTGTTGGAAGATTTTAAACTACAAATTGGATTTCTTTAACAGATATAGAACTATGCAGGTTATCTATTTCTTCTTGTGTGAGTTTGGCACTTTGTATCCTTCCATTTCTTCTAAGTAAATTAATTTATGGGAATAGATTTGTTTGAAGTATTGTTATTAACTTTTTGATGTCTGTAGGGTCTGCCATAATGTCTCCTCTTTCATTCCTGCTAATGGTAATTGGTGTCTTCCCCTTTTTTCTTGGTCAGTCTGGCCAGAGGTTTATGATTTTTATTGATCAGAATTAGAGGAGTCCCATCTCCAGCCCTCTCCTCTGGATTTCCCCCATACCCACCAGCTACTAGGGTCCTATTTTCTAGTCAGTTCTCTGACTAGAAAGATGAGCTTTCTCCTAGAGTTTTAGCTGTCACACTTCTGCATCATTGGGGCCAACTTTGGGGCAAGCATTGAAATAAAAGAGAAAAAAATAATGGGTTGCAGCTCTATGACTGGGGTTACCCTGGGGTAAGGCCAGAAGAGGAAAGAAAAAAGAAAAAAGAAAAAAGAAAAGAAAAACAACAAGGAGGATTCCTCCACACGCTCCTTGTGCAGGACCCCCTTTTCCTGGTGTTCTGACCAGAAATATAGGATTTCCCCAGGACTTTTTGATGCCTGTGCCAACTGCACAGTTATGCACTGGCTGCCTTTGGGTCAAAGCCAGGAGATAAAAGAGGAAAAATATGGAAAAATCACCCCGTATGTGTCCTTCTTCACCTTAGGTTCCCCTCCCCAATCTGCCTGCTACTATTTACTTTTTAGTGTCTTCAGATAGTTGCTTTCTGTATTTTGTCCAGAGTTTTTAGTTGTATCATTGGGAAAGACAGGCTGTAGTGGGCTTACTCCATCTTGACCAGCACCAGAAGTCTTAAAAGGTCTTTTATTGATCACATCTATTACTTCTGTATTATAAAAATATATATTTAAATAGAAATTTAGTTAAAAAAACTTCCCCTGAGTGTTAAAAACATTTCTTCTGGATTGAGCTATTGTTGCCATTATTATTATTATACGATTTATCAAAATAACATTAATATAATTCTGATAAATAATTATTAAAAAAATAAAATTTTATTGGAAGTGCATACCTTAATGAGATGAATGAGAGTTTACATTTTTCCAATTAGTTTAAGTATCTGTGAATGAATATTAGTTATTACTCAAATGAGACAGGTTCAGCATCAATCAACTCTGAAAAACCTTGTCCACATTTATAAGTAGATGTAAATGGAAGGAATTTTATTATTGTTATGTCACCCAATTCTTTGAACTTCTTCCCAGTTATGTGCCAAAAATCGTGATTTTCTATTTTTAAAAATTCTTTTTAATGATCTAATAGTTTATAATTGATCAGTTTCTCCTTTGGTTTTGGGAAGGAAAGAACTGGAAACTACCTGATTTTCAAAGGGATTTATTATTCAGTCGTTAGAGTCATTCACTTCTCATTTTGTGTGAAGGTTAGTAAGACTTATCAACTATTAATTTTACCCAATTTTCTTCTATTAGAGGCACCTTGTTTAATCTAATAGAGAAAGGTTAGAATATTAAATCTTGTTAAATTCAATACAACATAGCATTTTTGATAACATTCTTTTGTCTTATCAAGTACCTTAAATATAGTTTTGTCAAAACCTTGAAGTTCCAGATTTAGCTCAGTCAATGTACAGAACAGTGATGTCCAATAGAAACAGTACGTGAGTCACATATGTAATTCTAATTTTTCTAGTAGCCACACTAAAAAAAGTTAAAAGAAGCAGGTGAAATTAATTTAATAATGTATTTCATTTAGATCAATATATAAAAATATCATCCTTTCAAAATATAATCAATATAATAAAATTTACGCTGGTTTGGTTTTTAAATTTCAAAATAAAAATTCAATTCTTCAGTTACCTTAGCCACACTTAAAGTACTCTATAGCCATATGTGGTTAGTGGCCATTGTATTAGGCAGTGTTGATATAGAAAATGTTCACCACATAATCTAACTAGCAAAGCTAGTTCTCATTATCAATTTAATCAGCAAAATTAGATTTACTTTCTGTTAAAAAAAATCTTCATTTCTCAACAAAAAATAATGTGCACTGTGATAACAATTATAAAAAATTTTAGGGGCTGGTCCACTGGTGTAGTGGTTAAGTTCGCATGCTCTGCTTCAGCGGCCCAGGGTTTACAGGTTCGGGTCCCGGGTGCGGACCTACACACCGCTTATCGAGCCATGCTGTGGTGGCATCCCATATACAAAATAGACTACACCCCTAGACTACACCTTGATTGCAGCCTGTATGACAATGAGTAGAAGATTCAGTTAGACCCTGCTAACTTGTCACAGATGTTAGCTCAAGGCCAATCTTCCTCAGCAAAAAGAGGAAGATTGCCAATGGATGTTAGCTCATGGCCAATCTTCCTCACCAAAAAAAATTTTTTATAAGGATGTATCATATAAAATAGGTTGCTAAAAGCAGCCAAATAAGATTAAATCAACTTTGGTCTAATATAAATTAATCTATTTTTTATTGTAAGTGATAAAACACGATCCTAAATCTAAGGCTTTTATTACTTAATTTACAATAACGCAATATTGTATACAGCTAAAATTATGTTATTTATAAAATTAGAGGTATGATAAAAGATGTGGCATTCCTAAGTAAATCTATGTATGCATATTGATCTCTGGTATTTGTTTTTTAGGAATATTAATTAAGAATTTTGAAATAATTCCATTAATTAAAGATGAATCCTCAAATTATTCCATTAATTTTTCTGGACACCATCATCACATTTTCCCCATGTATTTAGCAAAAAGAGAAAGTTATATAAAGAGAAAATAAATCAGTTGCTCCAGCCACTAAAACATAATTTTTTTTTGGTACTAGAAGGCAGAAAATAATAAATATTTCAAAAATGGAAATAGTATGAAGATGATGTGGTAGGCAGAATTCTAAGATGTCCCTAAGATTCCTGCTCCAATATACACGCCTTCTATCATCCCCATCACTTGAGTGTGGGTGGGGCCTGTGAATATGATGGGATAGCCACTGCCTTGATTAGGTTACATTTTATAAGCCTGTTTTAGCTGACTGGAGAGATTCTCTTCTCCTGCTGGCTTTGAAGAAGTAAGCTCCCATATTGTGAGGGTGCTTGTGAGAGGGTCACCTGACAAGGAACTGCAGAGGCTTCTAGAGGCAGAGAGTGGATCCCAGCTGACAGCCAGCAAGAAAGCTGGGACCTCAGTCCTACAATTGCCAAGCTGAATTCTGCCAACAACCAGTGAGCTTGGAAGAAGACCTCTGAGCCTCAGATGAGATCGGACCCCTAGACTACACCTTGATTGCAGCCTGTATGACAATGAGTAGAAGATTCAGTTAGACCCTGCTAGCACTCCTCACCCATGAAAACTGTGCAGTAATAAATGCATGTTGTTTTGAGCCGCTAAGTTTGTGGTTCATGGTAACTTTTTATGCAACAGAAAACTAGTACAGATGGCCTATAGTAAGGGAATAAATATTTTTGATATGACAATAAAAGATGTTATAACTATAGTGTTTAATAATCCACACAGAATCTAAAAGAAATGACATAAAATATTTATCTATGGGTCTTATCCAGTGTCAAAAACTCTTAAAAATTTAGTACTCCAAGAAAGCTTTTGTAGTTACTGTGAAAATTTGACATAAGTGGATCCATTTAAAAATAGAGCAGGAGCAGCTATTCCAGAGGAACTGCCTTGCTTTTCTTGTTCCTTGAACCTTGGACTGGGCCAAACCTTTGGACTGGGCCAAAATAGCAATTGTTTTACAAGCAATTGTTTGAGAAGTCAGCATGAGAATGAACATCCTGATCACAAGACTTATGGTTGTGGACTTTCTGAAGATAGAGTCAATAACCAATCATGCATAGCCAAGAGCAGCTGTCAGCACCAATGAACTCTTCTTGAAAACATCTTACCTCCACTTACATCAATGGATAGATCACCCAGACAGAAAGTCAACAAGGAAATAGTGGATTTAAATGAAAAACTAGACCAGATGGACTTAAAGGATATATATAGAACACTCCATCCAAAAACAACAGAATACACATCCTTCTCATGCATATGGGACATTCTCAAGGACTGACCATCCATATGTTAGGAAACAAGGCAAGCCTCAATAAATTTAAGAAGATTGAAATCATATCAAGCACCTTTTCCAACCATAATGCTATGAAACTAGAAACCAACTACAAGAAAAAAGCTGGGAAAGTGACAAATATGTGGAGACTAAACAACATGCTACTGAACAACAAATGGATCATTGAAGAAATTAAAGGAGAAATCAAAGAACATCTGAAGACAAATGAGAATGAAAATACACCATACCAACTCATATGTGATGGAGCAAAAGCGGTCCTAGGAGGGAAATTCACAGCAATACAGGCCCGCCTTAACAAAGAAGAAAAATCTCAAATAAGCCATCTTACACTACACCTAACAGAATTAGAAAAAGAAGAACAAACAAAGCCCAAAGTCAGGAGAAGGAAGGAAATAATAAAAATGAGAGCAGAAATAAATGAAATAGAAACCAAGAAAACGGTAGAAATGATTGATGAAACTAAGAGCTGGTTCTTTGAGAAGATAAACAAAATTGAAAAACCCTTAGTCAGACTCACTAAGAAAAAAAGAGAGGGCTCAAATAAATAAAATTAGAAATGAAAGAGGAGAAAGTACAACAGATACCACAGAGGATACAAAGGATTATAAGAAAATACTATGAAAAACTATATGCCAACAAATTGGACGACCTAGAAGAAATGGATAAATTCTTAGACTCATACATCCTCCCAAAACTGAATCAAGAATAGAGAACCTGAATAGACCAATCACAAGTAAAGAGATTGAAACAGTAATCAAAAACCTCCCAAAAAATAAAAGCCCAGGACCAGATGGCTTCTCTGGAGAATTCTACCAAACAGTCAAAGAAGATTTAATACCTATCCTTCTCAAATTATTCCAAAAAACTGAGAAAGACAGAACACTTCCTAACACATTTTACAAGGCCAACATCACGCTGATATCAAAGCCAGACAAGGACAACACAAAGAAGGAAAATTACAGGCCAATATTGCTGATGAACATAGACGGAAAAATCCTCAACAAAATATTAGCAAATGGAACACAGCAAAACATTAAAAGGATCATACACATGATCAAGTGGAATTTATACCAGGGAGGCAGGGAAGATTCAACATCCACAAATCAATCAATGTGATACACCACATTAACAAAATGAGAAATAAAAATCACATCATCCTTCAATTGATGCAGAGAAAGCATTTGACAAGATCCAACATCCATTTCTGTTAAAAACTCTCAATAAAATGGGTATAGAAGCAAAGTACCTCAACATAATAAAGACCATATATGACAAATCCACAGCCAACATCACACTCAACAGAGAAAAACTGAAAGCCATCCCTCTGAGAACAGGAACAAGACAAGGGTGCCCACTCTTGCTACTCTTATTCAACACAGTACTGAAGGTTTTGGCAAGAGCACTTAGGCAAGAAAGAGAAATAAAAGGAGTCCAAATAGGCAATGAAGAAGTGAAACTCTCACTGTTTGCAGACAACATGATTTTATATATAGAAAACCCTAAAGAATTCATTGGAAAGCTATTAGAAATAATCAACAACTACAGCAAAGTTGCAGGATACAAAATCAACTTACAAAAATCAGTTGCATTTCTGTGCACTAATAAGGAACTAACAGAAAAAGAACTCAAGAATACAATCCCATTTAGAATCACAACAAAAAGAATAATATATCTAGGAATAAATTTAACCAAGGAGGTGAAAGACCTATACACTAAAAACTATAAGACATTATTGAAAGAAAGCGATGATGACATAAAGAAATGGAAAGAATTCCATGCACATGGATTGGAAGAATAAATATAGTTGAAATGTCTATACTACCTAAAGCAATCAATCTACAGATTCAATGCAATCCCAATCAGAATCCCAATGGCATTCTTCACAGAAATAGAACAAAGAATCCTAAAATTCATATGAGGCAACAAAAGACCCTGAACAGCTAAAGCAATCCCGAGAAAAAAGAACAAAACTGGAGGCAAAGTATTTTGTAGTATATTTTGACTTCAAAATATACTACAAAGCTATAATAATCAAAACAGCATGGTACCGGCACAAAAACAGACACATAGATCAATGGAACAGAATTGAAAGCCCAGAAATAAAACCATACATCTACGGACAGCTAATCTTTGACAAAGGAGCTAAGAATACACAATGCAGAAAGGAAAGTCTCTTCAATAAATGGTGTTGGGAAAACTGGACAGCCACATGCAAAAGAATGAAATTAGACCATTATTTTTTGCCATACACAAAAATTAACTCAAAATGGATCAAAGACTTGACTGTAAGACCTGAAACCATAAAACTTCTAGAAGCAAATATAGGCAGTACACTCTTTGACATTGGTCTTAGAAGGATCTTTTCAAATACCACTTCTACTCAGACATGGGAAACAAAAGAAAAAATAAACAAGTGGGACTTCATCAGACTAAAGAGCTTCTGCAAGGCAAAGGAAACCAGGAACAAAATGAAAAGACAACCCACAAATTGGGGGAAAATATTTACAAATCATATATCTGACAAGGGGTTAATCTCCAAAATATATAAAGAACTCATATGGGGCTGGCCCCATGGCGTAGCAGTTAAGTGTGCGCACTCCGCTGCTGGCGGCCCGGGTTCAGATCCCAGGCGGACACCAAAGCACCGCTTGTCAGGCCATGCTGTGGCGGTATCCCATAAAAAGTGGAGGAAGATCGGCACGGATGTTAGCTCAGGGCCAGTCTTCCTCAGCAAAAAGAGAAGGATCAGTATGGATGTTAGCTGAGGGCTGATCTTCCTCACAAAAAAAAAAAACAACAACAAAAAAACTGAGGCTCACATTAAAAGGACTAAATCCAAGTATCAGTGAAATGCCCTAGTTGACTTCCATGCAAAGGCAGCAACAACGGTGTCTATATACATTGTGGCACACGTGGATGAAATCATTTCTGCTTCTGCAAAGAATAGCTCCTCATTGCCAGATTTTTGCCATCCTGATGTTCTTCTAACGTGGCAACAGTCTGCTCCTGAATCAGAGAAATTAAGATGGGTAGGCATTGGCTGTAATTTTTTTTTTGTGTGTGAGGAAGATCGGCCCTGAGCTAACATCTACCAATCCTCCTCTCTTTGCTGAGGAAGACTGGCCCTGGGCTAACATCCATGCCCATCTTCCTCTACTTTATATGGGATGCCGCCACTGACAAGCAGTGCATTGGTGCACACCCAGGATCCGAACCGGTGAACCCTGGCCGCCGCAGTGGAGCGCCCGTACTTAACTGCTTGCGCCACTGGGCCGGCCCCCGCAATGGCTGTAAATTAAACAAATAGTCAGGGTTATACAAAACCTAAGATAGCCACTTGGCTATTCCCAGCTCCCTAGCAAACCCCCTTTTTCATTTTTTGCATTCCTTCACCCATGATAGTGCATTAAGAAAAATTATTTCTGTCTCTAAGGACCTCAGACCTACTCCCTCTGGACCCTTTGAGCACCTGAAGCTGAATTTCATTCAACTGCCACTTAGTATAGGCTGTCAATATGTTCTTGTTATTGTATATATGTTCTCTGGATGGGTTAAAGCCTTCCCCTGCTGCAAAGCTGATGTCTTCACAGTGGCAAAGAAACTTTTAGAAAATGTGTTTCCCACTTGGGGTATACCTTCTACAGTGATAGAGGCACCCTCCTTTACTGGGCAAATCATATGAGGCTTAATGAAAACCTTGGAAACTTTACAGAATTAACACTGTCCTTATCACCCTCAATCATCAAGCAAGGTCAAGAGAACTAATGGGAAAATTACATTCAAGCAGAACAAGAATTAATAACATGGGACTGAATGAACTGATGAGGATGATTATAATTTTTATAATTAATTTAAAACATCGCTGAATTTTTTAATGTTTTGTTTTCCGAGTTTAAGGAAACTTTTTCTCTTATGCTACCTATGATTTAGAGCGATTTGGTAAATTATGCCTTAGTAAGCAGATTTGAAACAATCACTTTTTCTCCCTACCTGATCCCTTCAGAATGTGGAAACTCTTAGTGAGTATTCTTATTTGCATGGCAATATATTTATTTACATAAGTTCACCAAGAATGTTTTCCTTATAATAGGACACAATTGTAAATATTGGTTATATTACAAAGGCTTTGACTGCAACGTCATATTTGAGTGGGATATGCACAGACTCAGATACAACCAGACAGCTTTAAGGAACTAAGCTTGACTTTATGGAGCCAATAAAACCCCTTGCAAAATTGGCCTGGTAACTTGCTTACAGAGTTCCCCACAGCCTAACCAGGTGAGTAAGGAAGGTCACTTCGTGGAAGGCCCAGGAACCTCAAGATATTTTGGGGACCTTGAAGAGACAGAAATTTACTCAAATCTATAGTATTACAGGTGAAGTCTGATGGCAAATTCTTGGCATGGCTTCCTAGCCTTGAGAGGATGTTAAAAGTTCAATCTGGAGATTCCTTATGAAAAGTTCCAGCAAAGCAAAAAAGAGCCTATATGATCAATTGCTATTCTTGCTGTATTTATGTAAATATCAGGACAAGTTTATTGAAACTAAACTTATTTTAGTTTTAGTCTCAATTAGGCTATGTTTAGTTAAAATGAGAATGATTTTAGAGAGAAAAATTATGTTTCAGTAATATACCTTTGTGGATATTAGATTCTAGAGCTGTTAGTTGTTTTTAAGGTTTTATTTTCTACCTGTAAACCTGGATCTTGAATTTTAGTTTCCTGGAATATCTGGCTACAAATCTCCAAACTAATTTTTCCAATTTTCTCTCATCTTTCTGACTTGGAATCATTGAGAACTAAAACTGTCCTTCTTCCTGAAGCCCTGCAAACTGAAGCTAGATGACTTGATATAAACTTCAGAGAAATCGTCATAATAGACCATGTAAGACAATTTTCATGCCTGTTGCTGTAAGAGCCACTCAGAAAGTTTACCTGAACACTGATGACATCATCAGAGGCATTTCAAAATACAAAGATACTTCAACACTGCCATTAGAAATCTTCTTTACTGGCTGCCCCCTGGGCTCAGAAAGTGGTTTATAATTGACTCCAATCATTAACCTTTGTTTTTCTTTTGTTTCTGTAGAAATGCCTCTTACTAAATAACTGATTGCTTGTTTATATAATACAGGCCTAACTTTGGGAGCTCACTCTTATCACTGGGTTTAGCTGAACTGATCTACTGTCAGGACTGAGAGACTGGTTCAATGAGATGGAATAATCTGCCAACTCAACTTCTGGACTGTAAAACTTCTTTCAAAATTTTCAAAGGCTGACTGTGGGGAAGCAAAGTTTTGCCACCTCAAATGTGTCTCTTTAGCATGAGGATTATTTTAAGAAACAGAAGTCTCGAAAGTTTTTGATATGTTTAGTTGGCTACCTTCAGGTATAGCCTTATGGTTTAGAACTATTTTATAATTTGGAATTAATGTCTTGTTTGTGATTCTACAAATTATTATTATAAGATTCTGTTTCTCTTGCTTTTCACAGTGCTATAAAAACTCCATGCAAGTGATGGTAGCCCAATGTTTTGAACTGATTTCTAATATTTATTTGTCCAATTAAAGGAACCTATGTTTATTTCATAAGACTTGACAACAAGCCGCCTTCTGTTTTGGTGGTCTTGTTGCTCAAATGTGGCCTGAGGCTCCTAAGGAAATCACTTTCCCTCCTATGTGAGACATGACATACCAGGAATGAGTCTTCCTGGCGAAGAGGAACCAACAATGCTTTGATGATTGATCAGCAATACTTTCCAATAGTCAATCAAAAGTGTGTTCAAATGGTTGATCAGCAATGCTTTCAAAGAAAGATCTTGATCAAAAGGGGAAAATGTGAAAAACTGACATAAGTGGAGCCATTTTAAACTAGAGCCAGGGGCCGGCCCCGTGGCTTAGTGGTTAAGTGTGCACGCTCCGCTACTGGCGGCCCGGGTTCGGATCCCAGGCGCGCACCAACGCACCACTTGTCCGGCCATGCTGAGGCGGTGTCCCACATACAGCAACTAGAAGGATGTGCAACTATGACATACAATTATCTACTGTGGCTTTGGGGAGAAAAAGGGAAAAAAAAGGAGGAGGATTGGCAATAGATGTTAGCTCAGGGCTGGTCTTCCTCAGCAAAAAGAGGAGGTTTGGCATGGATGTTAGCTCAGGGCTGATCTTCCTCACAAAAAAATAAAAAAATAAAAAACCACTCCTAAAAAACAAAACAAAAAAAAAAACAAAACTAGAGCCAGAGTAGCCATTCTAGAGGAACTGCCTTGCTCATCTTGTTCCCTGAACCTTGAACTGGGCCAAAATGGCAATTGTTTTACAAGCAATTGTTTGAGAAGTCAGCAGGAGAATGAACATCCTGATCACAAGACTGATGGTTGTGGACTTTCCGAAGATAGTGTCAATAACCAATCATGTATAGCCAAGAGTAGCCTAGCCTATCAGCACCAATGAACTCTTCTTAAAAACACCTTACCTCATCTCCCTTCTTTTCCCCATAAAAACCCTAAGCCCCTATCCTGTAATTGGGACACTATTTGGGTTTCTATCTGAATCTGTGCTCCCTGAATTGCAACTCTTTGATCTCACATAAAAGCTTTGTCTCTTGAACTGGTTTCTGATTTTTATAGGTTGACATTACATTTAAAAGAATCAGTCTTACTAACCTGCTTTAGGTACTCAACTGTGGTTTCTTTCCAGCTAATGACACATCCTGGGGATTAGTGCTGTAACAGATGAAGAGAATTTTTAAAACAAATTCATAATAAAAGCCACTTTAAGCCTCTCAATATTTCTTACTGAGGCTCTCTTTGCTTTCTCCAGACTTTTCTTCATAAACAGTGCATTTCTGGACAATAGTTGAAGGATAAAAGAAGTCAGGTTGTTAAACAAGAATTGCCACCACTCCCATTGTCCATATTGATTTCACATTATCCCAAGGCCAATACGCTCCATTTATAAATCAGTGATTCACCCTTAACAGAAATATGTTTAAGTCTGCACAAGGCAGGAAGCTAAGGAGGGGGATCTTAATTAAATATCAAAGGGACCATTTCCAATTGTCCATTTGTTTGGCATCTTAGAAGTTCTCACACTTGGGAATAGTTACACTGCAGTAATATTCAGGTGGGGAGTCACTTTTCTTTGTAAAGTGAGAGAAATACTGTTGTGAAGGGAAGTGGGGAAGGATACTGTGAGGGATCAGAACTGGCAACCCCAAAATGTGTCTGGTTAAAAACAAAAGACTCTAGGGGCTGGCCCCATGGCGTAGCGGTTAAGTGCGTGTGCTCCGCTGCTGGTGGCCTGGGTTCGGATCCCGGGCATGCACCAATGCACTGCTTGTCAGGCCATGCTGTGGCGGTGTCCCACATAAAGTGAAGGAAAATCGGCATGGATGTTAGCTCAGGGCCAGTCTTTCTCAGCAAAAAAGAGGAGGATTGGCATGGATGTTAGCTCAGGGCTGATCTTCCTCACAAAACAACAACAACAAAAAACAACAAAAGACTCTGAAAGAAACTTTGACCTTCCCCTCTACCTACCAAAAAGAATTTAAGATAAAAGGCCTGTCCCCAGGACAGGCCATCCTCATAGATAACTCTGGGTATCAGTAGACTGTGAAGATCCTTGCTAAGCCCATTCTTATCAAAGTTATGTCTACCATACATTTGCTTCTCCATTTCCATGTGAATTGCCTTCCTCCCCTGTGAAGTCCCAGACCACTACCCTCAACATCCTCCTTTGTCTTTAACTGAAGATGATATTTAAGGCAGTGGCTTTGGCCATTCTGGCAAGTTGCTCAGTTTTCCTGGGTTTCTCCCGTGTATACATGTTATAGAGCTTTGTTTGATTTTCTCCTGTTATTGTTTCATGTCAATTTAATTCGTAGGCCAGCCAGAAGGACCTAGAGGGTAGACGAATTGTCTTCCTCCCCTACAATAGCCAGAGTCATACTATGGGAGGGTACTGTTGAGGCTCTGGGAATAGAACTTCTTAAAATTCTATGCACCTACATATCCCCTGCAAATCTTCCAATACTCCAGTTTGAAGACCTTGGCTCTAGAATTTGAGTTCCTCTGGGTCAGTGACTTTATCTTATGATCTTTATTCCCTTCCAGTCCTCCCCTCCCTTAGCACTGGGTAAGTTAGGTAATAGAAAAGTAGACAATGGCCTCCTAATGGGCACAGGAGACTCCTGTCTGCCAGAAATAATGTCCCTCTGCCTGGTCAGGGCAGGACAACCACAGTCAGATTCTTGCTTCCTAATTCTCTGCTATATTTATTTTCTGTAGGCCATCTTTTACCACCTCTTTACTTCAGAAAGGCAGATTACCATGTGAAATTACCCATTCTCCTCTAAGCACTCTAAATTCAACAAAGATTTGTTGAACACCTACCTAATGCAAAAGTTCTCTGCTTCACTGGGGGAGAAGATGCTGAGATGAGAGGCAGGCTCCTGAGTTTCGGGAACTTGTAGTCCAGATGGATTTCATGTATAGAAAACTGGGATATAGGATCATTTGTTTTAAACAACATCTACTGGGCCTGCCCGGTGGCATAGTGGTTAAGTTCACGTGCTCCGCTTTGGTGGCCTGAAGTTCGCAGGTTCAGATCCTGGACCTAGGCACCGCTCATCAAGTCATGCTGTGGCAGCATCCAATGTGCAAAATAGAGGAAGATGGGCACAGATGTTAGCTCAAGGCCAATCTCCCTCACCAAAAATTAAATTAAATTAAATTTAAAAAAAAAAAGGAAAAAGTTTAAAAAAATAAATAAACAACATCTATGCTCCGAAGGTCTCACATCAATTCAAACATCATATTTTTCAACACTAATTTGGACAAATATCTGCACCAAAATGATTTTTGTTTAGCAGCTAAAGTAGCAACAATATTAGAATTGACTCAGCTCCCTAGCTTTAAAATCATGTAATTCTTGATGAATTTTTTAATTTAGGAAATCTGCATTATCTCCATATTTACAAACTCAAAAGAACATTTATTAATATTCTTATGGCACAGGATTTCACCATTTTATAAATCAAATTCACAAACAGTGCATCTGTAGTGTCCTAAGAAGAAAAGTACTGTAGCATAATTAAATGTGTTTTGAAGAGAGCATTTTACTCTATAAATTATACATCGGGACTTAGAGATGTGTCACCTGGCACCTGGTAGGTGGGCAAGAAATGAGTATTGCAGTGAAGTAACTCTCAGGGCACATGGTACATATGGTGGAAATGAGACAGTTTCACAAAATCCTGAACAAGTTGAGGGAGACTTTTTTTTGGCGGGGTGAGGCAAACATTAATATACCTTAAAAAAAAAAAAAGGAAGGTGGTAGTTTTGCTTTGCCTGAGGCTAGAATGTAATTGCTCAGTACTGCCCCCATTAAACTGGGATTTGCACTTCCCCTACTCTCCTGTCAAGACTTTAGGGCAAAACGGGGAGAGGGAGGAGGGTTTGTTCTTTTCTCATTAATTCCTTCCCTCTCAGACCAAAGGGAGCTGGATATGAGATGCAAAACTTTAACCAAGTATGCTGGAAGAACGTCAATCAGAAAACACACTCAAAAGCAAACTAAGGGCTTTGCCAAGGGAAATGTGGCTCTGAACCTTATGAGGATTATATTCAGGGGGGCAGATGTCCTCTCAGCCTCAGACCCCCAAAAGTAGGGGTGGAGAGCTGGAGGGTGGGTTGATTCCAGGTCAGCGCTAAGACCAGTGTGAGACGTGGGGACTGGGAAGGTACAAGACGTAAATCTTAATGTTTACTTTAAATAATCCAATAGAAGACAATGGCAATTTCTAGGGCCCTTATTATGCAAAAATGCTCAGTGAATCTTTGAAGGGAGTCATTTTAAAGAGAGAAGAATGGAATCCAGATGGAACCGGGCAGGCATTGGTTTCCAACCTTCGCTTCTCTCTGGAGAGCTCTTAAAAATCCCAATGCTGAGGCTGTACCCCAGACTGACTAAATTGGAATCTCTGGAGGTAGGACCCAGGCATCAATATTTTTAAAGCTGCTCAGCTGATTCCAATATGAGTGAAGCCCCCACTGAAGGGCGCTATTTTATTTTTTTGGTGAGGAAGATGAGCCCTGAACTAACATCCATTGCCAATCCTCCTCTTTCTGCTGAGGAAGATTGGCCCTGGGCTAACATCCGTTCCCATCTTCCTCTACTTTATATATGGGACGCCTGCCACAGCATGGCTTGATAAGCGGTGCATAGGTGCGCACCTGAGATCTGAACCTGCAAACCCTGGGCCAGTGAAGCGGGGCGTGGGAACTTAACCTACGCCACTGGGCGGGCCCTGAAGGGCACCTTTGGAGAGAGCTGGAACGAATGCCCTGCTCTTACCTTCCAAGATGCTCATTGCATTTAAGTTAGCATCTTCTGTTATAAGTCAAACTGTTTTGATTTAGTCTACGATAAGAACTTGAGGGTAGATATAATATTAGGGCATAACTGATATTTAGAGCATATATTCCACAGGAACAATGTAGAAGGTATCAAATTTCTGTATTAGTTGGCTTCTTCACCTTCCTGTTTTCTTTTAGATCACAGTAGTTTTAAATAAACTATATGGTACTCTGAGGCTTGAGAGACTAATTTTTCTGGGCCTCAGGTTTTTAAAAAAATTTCTATAACCTCAATTTTATGCCGTTTGAACCCTGAAACTTCTTCACTTAAGCAATTGCAGCCAGAGTGATCTTTAGTTTTTAATTGAGGTAAAATGTACATATAGTGAAATGCACAAATACTAACACATTTTGATGAGTTTTGATAAATGAACAAAAGTGTGTAAAAACCACGCTAATCAAGATATGGAATATTTCCAACACCCCAGGAAGTTTCTTTATGCCCTTTACAGTCAATCCTTACCCCTTTCCCCATAGGTAACCACCCTTCTGACTTGAATCATCCTAGATCAGTTTTGCCTGTTCTTGAACTTCATTGAAATGGACTCACACATCATGCACTCTTTCACAGTGATCTTGTTAAAAACACAAATTGGATCATGTTATTCTCTGCTGAAAAACTTTAATGGCTTCCTATTACTCCTGGAATAAAATCCAGACTCCTCCTTGTGGCTGGAAAGTCCCTGCATTGTCTCCCAACTCTACCCCAAGCTCAGTATGATGGTCTTCTAGCGACATTGGTCTCCTTTTCCTAGCTCCTTCCTACTTGGGGCCTTTACTCAGCTGTATTCCCTGATTAACTCCTATTCACCTTCAGGCATCATCTTAAATGTTACTTCCTCTGAGATGCATTTCCTGCTGCCCCAATTCTAAATTAGGTTCTCCTTAGGTTCTTTTCATTTCTGCCACTATCACAATTAGTAATTATATGTGTGTGTGCGTGCGTGCGTGCGTGTGTGTTTATTCTACTTTAAAATTGTCTATCTCCTTCACTTTACCCAAGAGGGTAGTGGCCATGTCTGCTTTGTTCACTACTGTGTTCCCCCCCAAGCCTGAAACATATTAGATATCCAATAAATACTTGTTAAAATATATGGAAGAAATGGTTTAATTAAACTCTTGAACCTATTGTATTGCAAAATGACAAAAAGGGAAGAAAGGCAGGAAAGATGTGGACAGGTAAGAGCGGGATTCCAATGGAGAACTGCTCCTCCTTTAACCTTGAGTAGTGATTGCTAGGAATAAGTGTTATAGACAACAATGGAAAGAACACTTGGGAAGAAGTCAGATCACCTGGCTTGGTGACTTCTCTGGACCCCAGATTCCTCATTTATAAAATGCAGGAATTGGACTAGAACATTTCATCAGTACTGCCTCACCCCTTCTTGCAGCATTTGGAAATATATGGGGGCATTTTCCATAGTCACAATAATGGAGACCACTATTGGTATTTATTATTAGTTCAGAGCACTAGGAATGTTAGCTGTCCTACAATGTATGAGACAGTCTTAAATCTATAGCATCCAAAATACCTGTGTTGAGAAACACTATAATACAATTCTATCAAATATACGAGGCAGAGCCCACGGGTCCCCATTTTGTCATACTTCATAGGTTATCTTCCAGGTACATGCTTATTGCATTTAAATTACTTTATCTATTTATAAGTAAATAGTAAATTATCTTATCTATTTATAAGTCAAACTGCTTGATTTAGTCTGTAATAAGAACTCAGTAGACATAATATCAGGGCATAACTGATATTTAAGGTATATATTCCACAGAAACTATGTAGAAGTTATTATATTTCTTTATTAGTTAGCTTCTTCCCCTTCCTTTTTCTCTTATAGAGCAATTTTAAATGAGTTGCTAAGCATTTCTCCAAGAAATTCAAAGAGCTTGATGCTATTTCCTTCTTCCTTAGTTGGTGTATAGGTAGAAGTCAGTTTACATTTGGGAAACTGTTATGGACTGAATGTTTGTGTCCCCCCCAAACTCATATGTTGAAGCCCTAACACCCAATGTGATATTTGGAGGTGAGACCTTTGGGAGGTAATTAGGTTTAGATGAGATCATGAGGGTGAAGCCCCCATGATGGGATTAGTGTCCTTATAGGAAGACTTCTTATAAGAAGAGGAAGAGAGACCAGAGCTCCCTCTCTCTGCCATGTGAGCACAGTGAGAAGGTGGCCATCAACAAGCCAGGAAGAAGTCCCTCACCAGGGAACTAAATTGGTCAGCACCTTGATGTTAGGCTTCCCAGCCACCAGAACTGTGAGAAATAAATTCTTGTTGTTTAACCCACCCAGTGTATGGAATTCTGCTATGGCAGCCTGAGCTGACTAATACAGAAACTATGGCTCAAAGAAGAGAAACATTAAAATTATCCAGAGAACCCTCTTGTGGCAAGGTTGATATTTTTAGCGTTGTGCTTCCTCGCCTAATGTTTTACCCATCAGAACTTACTCTTCGGTTACAGTAATTAAGGAGATTATCTGCTAAATGTAGTCTTCTAGCAGTCTTCTGTAGTCTTCTCCTTAGCAAGTTAAGGAGACTATTTGCTAAGGGTAGTCTAATCTTCACAGTTCTAAGGTCCTTGTCTCTCTAAAATTCTATGCGGTTTAAAAAAAATATGGTGGAAACAACACAAATGTCCATCAACTGACAACCAGATTAAAAAATGTATATCTATACAATGGAACACTATTTGGCCATAAAAAGGAATGAAGTACGGATATGTGCTACAACATGGATGAATCTTTAAAATATTATGCTAAGTGAAAGAAACCAGTCATAAAAAAAACCACACATACACGATTCCATTTATATGCAATGTCCAGGAAAGGCAAATCTATAGAGACAGAAAGTAGATGAGTGATTTCCTAGGGCTGGGGGTACTGGGGGAATAGGGGAGTGATATCTAAAGGACACAGGTTTCTTTTCGCAGTGATGCAAATGTTCTAAAATTGACTGTGGTGATGGTTGCAAATCTGTGCAACTGTGGTAATGGTTGTGAATATACTAAAAACCATTCAATTACACACTTTAAATGGGTGAATTATATGGTATGTGAATTATATATCAATAAAGCTATTTAAAAATATGAAAAGGTGTTCAACTTGTCTATAATATTTACCATAGGCAAGGTGTGGGGAAGTTGGTGTTCTTGTACCCTGTTGGTGGGAGTGTAAATTGAGGCAACCTTCTTGGAGGGAAGTTTGGTAAGATCTTTCATGATTCAATATACACATGCCTTTTGATTTAGTCATTCCACTTACAGGAATTTATTCTCCTATACATTTATCAAGCATGAAAGTAACTATTGCAACACTGATTATAATAACAAAAATTGAAAACAACCAAAAGCCTACTAATAGAGAATTGAGTAAACTAAATTATAAATCCATATAAATTATGAATACTACGCAGCTGTTAAAAGTATGAAGGTGCAGAACGGTATATATAACATGCTACTGTTTTGTACAAAAAAAGGGAATAAAACAAGAATGAGATTATATATTTATATATGTATTTGCATAAAGAAGGACACACAATAAACTAATATAAATGGTTACCTGGTCGAGTGTGAATAGGTAGATGATAGGTAGAAGTGGATGTGAGACTTCTCACTGAATACATTTTTATATTGTTTTATTTTTGAGCCATATGAAAATCTAACCTAAAAAATTAAATTAAAAAAAAAAAAGAATATGAAATAAAAGAATACAGTTTATCCACAAAAAGTAAAGTACAATGTGTTAAAGGTACATTAAGTGAAAAAAACAAGTTGCAGAGTGGTATGTACAGCACTTTTTCATTTATTTATTCAATTAAATGCTTTTGAGTCCCTAATTTATGTTCTAGATACTAGGGATATGGAAGTAAACAAGGCAGCCAAGGTTCCTGCTACTATGGAGATTACATTTTAGGAGTGAGTAGGTAGGTAGGCAAACACATAAATAAACAAATTCAGTGATAGAAGAAAATAAAACAAGGTGATATGGAGTGACTTGGGTTGGGGAATACTAGTTACTTGATGGGTGTCACAAAAGGCCTTTCTGAGGAAGTGACATATGAGGTGACAACTGAGTAAGGAGGACCCAGGAGAAAAGAGTGGTGCAGGAAGATAATGTAGTGACTGCAAAGGTCCTGAGGCTAGAACAAGTTGGCAAGTTTGAAGATCTGGAATATAGTCTGCATAGCAGGTGGAGAGTTGTAGGAGATGAAGTCAGAGTGATAGTCAGGCGACAAATCATGGGTTTAAATAAAAAGATGACACGTATATTTGTATATAAATTGAAAATACCTGGAAGGACACACAAGAATCTTGTTAACGTTTTTAAGTGGCTATTTTGTGAGTGGGAATTGGGAACGACAGTCAGTAGGACCCTTTAATTTCCTATCTTCCAGTAGTGTTTCAATTTTTAAAAGTATTTTAAAGTGCATAAAATAAGAAATATGCTTCAAAGAAAAAAGAAACTTTTTTACACGGAGTGTTGAGCAGGAATCTAGGAAAGTGAATCCCATACCTAGAAGCTCGAGGACTCCTTCGGTTCTAGTCCCTCTAGTGGCGATCATGAGGTAGTGCTGGTGACTGTGTCCAAGCACAAGCGTCCTACAGTGAGAGCTAAAAGATCTTTAATGGAACTCTCAAACACTCAGAAGTAGTCAGAATTCTTGAAATTGTGTAATCCTTGCCAAATGGTGGGTGGGGAAAACTCAAAAACTGCTACAGTGATGGTTACAGTCACCCACTGCATATTATGGAGCAGGGGCCAGCAAAATCTTTAGATTTCAAAATTAAAACATAAGAGACACTCTCCAGTGCTGTTATCTTGCAACTGTATGGCTTAAATATCTAGGCCCTGGTCATTATCTCTTCTCAGCCTTTGCTCAGGCCTATATCGCCCTGTCTTCTCTCCACCTGGACAAGCTACATCTTCCTCTCTTCTTGGTCAGAGCCCCTCTTCTATACAGCTTCCCCGACAACTCACTTTGCCCTCTCCTTAACTCATCCCTTAGCATTTCCTACCAGGATTAAAAATAGCTGACATTTAGGGAGCTGTCACTGGTACTAGATACCACGATAATTCATGTTATCTTGTTCAATCCTCAAATCAACCCTGTGAGGTAGGTGCTATTATCACCCTCCCTCATACAGATGGAGAAGGGCAACCTGAAGCACGCGGCCAGAAAGTAGGATCACGGCCGGGAAGTGGTAACTTGGAATTGAATCGCTGTCTGACTCTAGACCACATGCATTTAACCAGTAATCTATACTTGAATATTTATTTTTTTATTTGGATAGATACTGAATATATATTTTAATCAGTGTAGATCATGGGTCATAAACTCAGATATGTATAGGGGCCAGGACGTGAGTGCAGAGAACTGGATATAATAGTCTTTATTTTCTCAAAGGAATATGTCCTCTCTTGTTTTTCTTGAAACATGGGGCCTTCTTGCTCTCTCTCTTCTTCTGTATTTGATAAAATTAAGAATCAAGAAATATTTCACTTTCCTCTTAACGCTATCACAAAAATCTAAGTGATAATGTCTGGCAATTGACTCGGCCTCAGGCTCAGTGAGCAACAGGTAGTTCACAGGGCGACTGTGAAACTCAAGAGTACAGGCCCCATCTAAAGGGAGGTGTTCCAGTCCGGCTCCAGGCAAAGGGTGCCCCTGGGAATCGCAAGTGCACCCAAAATTGTCACATCTTCCAATTTTTCCAGAGGAGGTAGAAGGCTGGAATTTTATGGAAAAGCTCCCAATTTTAAAATGTTGGTAACTAATTCACAACGTTTTGGTAGGCCTGATTTAATCTGTGGGTTACAAGTTCAATCTTGTCTCTTTAATTGCAATGCAAGTTTCTTGTAAGGAACTGCTAAAATAGATTCCTCTTATATCTCCCACAGTGCTAGGCACATACCACGTACTCAAAAGATTTTTGCTGAGCCATAAGCTGTTCACGAATATTATTCTATATTTACATTTCAATTCCTTTTGGCAAATAATCATTTGGTAAGCTTGGGCTTTCACAGAATCATATGGAATCTGTGAATTTATCACTGAATCAAATAGAGTCTCTGAATTTACCAAAGGATGGGGCCTAGGACACAGAAAGTATTCATTGAAAGCTTCTTGTTTTTATTCCATTAATATTTCCTGAGTATCAGATTAATATCCTCAGTCTAGGTCATATCTTGCTGTACACTATAATCACTGGGGGAAGCTTTAAAAAAAATACCCATGCCCCACCCCCAGAGACTCCATTTTAATTGGTCTATCGGAGGGCCCTGGCATTGGCGTGCGTGTGCGTGTGTGTGTACATATTTATACAGTCATGCGCCACTTAACGACAAGGATACATTCTGAGAAGTGTGGCATCAGGCAATTTTGTCATTGTATGAATATCATAGAGTGTACTTACACAAACCTAGATGGTATAGCCTACTACACACCCATGCTATACAGTACTAATCTTACAGGACCACCGTGTTATATGTGGTCTCTTGTTGTCTGAAACATTGTTATGCGTTGCATGACTGCACGTGTGTGTGTGTGTGTGTGTGTATTTACCAAGTGATTGTAATGTGTAGCCAGACTAGAGGATCACTGGTCTAGGTTGTGGGAATCAGGACTCATAGGACATAGAATCACAGATCTTATTGCCGGAAGTTATCTCATGAATGATTTGGTCCAGTTTCATGCCCTGATGCCACTATTTTCCTAAAACTACCATCATATCCAATTTGACTACTATATTACTGATATACCCACTGCAATCTATTTGAGAAGAGGGGAAAAAAGCTGAAATGTAAGGGAGATATTTAAGTGCTCGTTTCTCGAACATAATTAAGTGACTATTCAAGGAATTTCATTCTGTTTAAAATAAATCTTTTGTAGTAATAGAAGATCCAAACTGATACCTTGGTGACTTCTTCCTTTACTACCAAATGGCATATTAACCACTTTTCTAAGATCATTAAAAATGAATTATTTTTTAAAAACAGAAAATACATGCATAGTAAAAATTCGAAAGGTATAAAAAGTTTACCTCCCATTCCTGTACTGGGGTCATCTAGTCCCCTTCCTTGAAAGCAACTACTTTTATGGGTTGTCTTGACATGAATACAGCCATGTTTGGCCGCTCCATTGACCTACAGCCACCAGCACACAAAGAAATACAAAGCTGCTTTCTGTGTGGTGGAAACTGGCCTTTTCCTGGGAACTGGCCTTTCTCCCACGGAGGGAGTTGCAAGTTGTAACAGTTCAAGGCTCTTGGAGCGTCGTAGCACGGGATAGACTGGCCATCTGTGCCAGGCTAAGACGATAACCAAAGAAAACAATGCACGTACACAACTACTGGGCTGGGACGTTAGCCAAGGGGCTCACTGCACGTACGCCACTGATAACCATTTGTGCATGGGAACACTGGATGCTTGCTCTGTAAACTCTGTAACTGCTTATATAAACTGCTGGAGACTGAGACCCGGTGAGAGTTCCACCTGTGGAAGGGACACCTTGCCCAGGACGTGTGATCCTTGCCCAGCCCCGTCGATTGACAGGGCTCTCCCGGCAGTGGGGCGTGGATATTGTGAGTAACTGATTTGATGTGAGTAATTGATTTACTGTGAAGTAACTGATTTGATGTGTTCTCTTTTCGGTCAACCTGGTGTTTCTCTTTCCGGTTGATTTGTGTCATTTCCCTTCAGTCGATCTGGTGTTTCCCTTTCCGATCGATCTGATGTTTTTCCCTCTTATTATATGACCTATTCGGATCTGCTGCTATCTCAGCCGATGTGGATGTTTTCCCTTTCCAGTAGAGCTGGTGTTTTTTCCCTCTTACTATTTGACCTATTCGGATCTGTTTGCGGACTATTGCCTTTACTATCCTCTATATAATAAAATATACCTTCAGTCCATTTGTTTGGAGTGGAAAGTGTCTTTTACATCTCCGATCGAATCCCCGAACCTCTCATAACAGGGTTCTTGCATATCTTTCCAGAAACATTATTATCATAGTTTAAATAGTTGTTTTTTGGCTTCAGATAGGAATCTTTACTTTAGTCACTCTCTTTTTTGAGAGATCCTTTAATATTTCCTTGAGATTAAAGGTGCTAAGGTTAGGCGGGAAAGAATGATCCAGTGTGAGAGTGCTAGAGCTTGAAAGGATCTCAGAGTTCATCCTGTCCTTTGCTATCCCAAGTGTGGTCCCTGGATCAACAGAGACTTCACCCGGGGGCTGTCAGAATGCAGAATCTCAGGCCTCACCCAGACATCCTGAAGCAGAAGCTGCAGCTTAACCCATCACCAGGTGACTCGTGTGCACCTCTAAGTCTGAGATTCATCGCTCTGGTCTGATACCCTCCTTCACAAATTAAGGAAGTGTGGCTCAACAAGGAGGCAGCTGATCCTAGAAATCAGGTCTCCTAACAGCCTTGTCAAGTGCATTTTCTAATACCATGGCAAAATTCTGGCCAGATAATTTGATGTAGTGTTTTCACGCATTTTCTTTACTATGCACTTCGGAGCCAGACATACAAGTTTCAAATCCCGGCTTTACCACTGGCACATAGCAGGAGCTCAATAATGGTGGTTATTATATTTCTTGTTGTTACTATTACTTTTTAAAATTAATAAACTATTTTTTAAAGCAGTTTTAATCACAGCAAAACTGAGCACAAAGTACAGAGTTCCCATATACTCCCTGTCCCCACACGCACTATTATTATTATTTTTAACAACGGGATCACTAGCATTTGTTATTGCACTCGATTAAAACTTCAAAGCAGGGCCGGCCCTGTGGCTTAGCGGTTAAGTGTGTGCTCTCCGATGCTGGCGGCCCGGGGTTCGGATCCCGGGCGCACACTGACGCACCGCTTCTCCGGCCTGCGTGGCCGCGTCCCACATACGGCAACTAGAAGGCTGTGCAACTATGACATACAACTATCTACTGGGGCTTTGGGGGGAAAATAAATAAATAAATCTTTAAAAAAAAAAAAAAAACTTCAAAGCAATATTTCAATAGCCTTTAAGGAATCATTTACGAATTCTATTCTACGTCTGACTTAACAAAAGGACTATTTTAACAATCCTGTTCTTGTCTCAGAATGCTATTTGCTCTGGCAGCCAGGGAGTTTTATTAGGCTGTTTTACAAATAGAGGGACTGAAACATACGGAGGCTGGTGTTGGCAGTCTCCGTTTTCTGTCCCCTGGATCTTATCCTGGAACGGAGCAGTAGATTCTGAGGAGCAGGCGTTAAGAGCTAGGAGCTAAGTCGGAATGGAGGCCTTTCTATCAGAGCGCACAACCGGGGTCCAGGATCCCAGCCTGAACCGGGAGTGGGGGCCTGTGTTGTGGGAAATCAAGACGAATGGTTGCAGGCAGTTTCTGGAACTTGGGCTTAATGCCTTGGAGGCTCTGGCTCCGAAAAACCACAAGGGAAACGTGCTGATTTTGTTTTGCACGACAAAACTTTGGCGCGAGCTAGAAGGAAAAGCGAGAGGCAGGAGAACGCACGTCTGAGAAGGGCTCCGGGGGCCCCGCGGAGCCCACCTGACGGCTGCCTTATTTCTATCCTAGTTCGGAGCTTCAGGAGCTTGTAGACTCTTACCTTCCAACCCTTCTCTTTTTCTTTTGAGCTGAGTTTTAGTTACTTTTCTCTTCCCATTTACACACTACGGCGTTTTAAGTGGAAAAAATAAAAATAAGAAAACAGGCACTTCCGGAGAGACGTTTCCTGGGGGCCGGAAGTAACGAGACGTCCCCCGCCCCCGTCTCCTCCTCTCACTCCCTTCCCGCGATGCCTTGTGGGAGTTGTAGTTCTGGGGCGGAGGACACCTCCCTAGCTGGAGGAGACTCGGCGGTTTTTCTGGTTCGGTTGATCCTGGGGTTGGGCTTGTGACTCGCCGCGTTTTGAGGCAGCAAGAACTCTAACTCCGTTAAAAAGTTCTACGGGATTACCTATATATTTTGTACTATGTATTTATTTTTAGATTTTCTTCAACGAGCATATGTAAATAATATAAAATGATATTTGCTCTTGTAAAATACTGTACTTAAGAGCATAAAGAAGAAAAGTGATGGGATGGCTACATTGACTTCGTACAGACAGTTCAGAAAGATATAAACTGAAGCTAAAAGGCTCTCTTCTGTACCTGCCCAGCTCTATCCATTAAAAGGAACTTACCTGCTTTTTGAAGAAAAAATTATAGGTGCAAATATACATATTAATAACAAGTACACAAAACAGATAATGCTATAATACTGTTCTCAATCTTCCTTTTTCATTCCATAACCATCTTAGAGGTCTTTCCATACTTGCACAAAAAGGGCTCTCTTACTCTCTTTTTAATGGCTATATAGTAGTTTATTCTACAAATATCATAAGTTACTCATCCACTACCCTTTTCCTCTCCACCCCACCGAGGTGCCTTTTGGTTGTTTCCGGTATTTTTGTGTTGCAAAGAATGTTGAAATGATCGCCTTCAATATACTTTGGTGTAAGTTCACAAGGTAAATTTGCAGAGACAAAATTGCCCGGTCAACAAGATATGATGCTTTATAAAAGTTGATAAATACCACCAAACTGCCAAATTGTACCAGTGTACGCTCTTGTCCAACAATGTATGAAGGTGTTTACTTCCTCACTTCTGCTCTAGCATTGGATATTATCAAACTTTAGAAATTTTGCTTCTCTGAGAGGTGAACAATTTATCTGCCTTTGATTGACTAGCAGTTTCATAATTATGAATGAGGTTGCATTCCTATTGATATGTTTACCAGCTATTTATATGTGTGAAAGTAGTCATATTCTTGGCCCAATTTTCTGTTGGGTTGTTAATCTTTTTTCTTACTGATTTGTGTGCACTTTTTGTAAATTAGAGAAGTTAGGGGCCACCCGTGGCTTAGCGGTTAAGTGCTGGCGCTCCGCTACTGGCGGCCCGGGTTGGGACCCTGGGCGCGCACCTTTGCACCCCTTCTCTGGCCATGCTGAGGCACGTCCCAGGTACAGCAACTAGAGGGATGTGCAACTATGACATACCACTATCTACTGGGGCTTTGGAAAGAAAAAAAAAAAAATAGAGAAGTTAGCCTTTTGTCTGTTATGGGAATTGGGAAATTTTTTTCCTTGTACATTATTTACTTTCTGATTTTGCTTTTGTATTTTTTTGTCACACAAATGTGCTAAATTTTTATATAGTCATATTTATTTTTTCTGTGGCTTCTGAGTTATTTGATTATCTGTAATTTATTTTGGTATAAAGAGGAATGGCTCTAGCTTCATCATTTATCGTTTCACCAAAATATTAGCCAGTGGTCTCAACATGATTTTTGTTAACTTTATAATTAGGGAGAAAACCCAATAAACACTAAAAATATACTGTACCATGAGATGCTCTGGCAGTTTTGAAGGTTAGTTTGGGGAAGACAGTAGAAATAAATAATGGCACTCCAACTTTTCTCAGAACATCTACTTATCTTGTATTATTGCTTTTTCTGACTCATACCCCAAAAAGGCTGCTAATATTTATTAAGTAGTGAAAACTTTTTGAATTAACATACAACTTAAAAAAGAGAAAAAGTTATGAAAGGTATCTTAAAAGCTAATAATGATTGAAGTAGAATTCTCAAATTAAGTATTATGTATGTTCAAATATAAACCAAAGTTTTTCCCAAAATCATCCTTTAGAAAAAAAGATATATGCCTTATACTTGTAATCTACAAAATTTCTCATACTGTGGAAGAAAAGCACTATTCCTAAACTGATATAGTTTTTCATAATATATGATTTTAACTTTGTTTCTTCTTTCTTTTCTTTTTTCTTTTTTGCAGGGAAAGATTTGCCCTGAGCTAATAATCTGTTGCCAATCTTCCTCTTTTTTTTTCCTACCCAAAGCCCAAATGCATAGTTCTATATCCTAGTTGTAAGTCATTCTAGTTCTTCCGTGTGAGCCGCGGCCACAGCCTGACAACTGATAGACAGGTGGTGTGGTTCCTTGACCGGGAAAGGAACCTGGGCTGCCAAAATGGCTGCCAACTTTAACCCCAAGCCATCAGGGCTGGCTCATCTGATTGTAAATATGTAGGCTTAAGTAAATTTAAAAAGTTAAATATCATAAGAGGTAATTTGATCATTTTATATATAACTAACTAATGAAAGTTTAGTATTATATGTAGGCATTTGACTATTTTATATGTAATATATACAGTATATTCATATGTAATATGCACATATATGGCCCCAAACTTATTTTTTTTGGATCATCTCATTGGTGAAATTCAGGGTTGGCTTTTATTCAGTCCTATATGATATATTCTTGCCATTTTGCTATTGTTTGTTCAAGGCTTTAGTGTGGATACAGTGGTGCAATACTTTACACTTCTAAGTGTGAGTACTTATACTAAATGAAGTATAAGCATCATTTAGAAAAATGGTGAAGGGGCTGGCCCCGTGGCTTAGCGGTTAAGTGCGCGCGCTCCGCAGCTGGCGGCCCAGGTTCGGATCCCAGGCGCGCACGGACGCACAACTTCTCCGGCCATGCTGAGGCCGCGTCCCACATGCAGCAGCTAGAAGGATGTGCAGCTATGACATACAACTATCTACTGGGGCTTTGGGGAAAAAATAAATAAATAAATAAAATTATTAAAAAAAAAAAAAGAAAAATGGTGAAAAATACAAGAAGAAATAGCTAAAATGTTCACAGTATTTGCCTCTGGGCAGAGGGAGATATGAAGCAAGTCTTCCACTTTTTTGTTATAACCATTGGAATACTATGTCTTAAAAAAAAAAAAAACCAAAACTCATGGGGATGTATAACAATGTAAATAAAAATTAATTTGAAAACAGGAATGTGAAGTACATGTTAGTTTTGATAATAAGAAAAACATGGGGGCTGGTCCAGTGGCGTAGTGGTTAAGTTCGCACACTCCACTTTGGCGGCCCAGGGTTCATGGGTTTGGATCCCGGGCACTGACTGACACCACTCATCAAGCCACGCTGTGGTGGTGCCTCACATACAAAATAGAGGAAGACTGGCATAGATGTTAGCTCAGGGCCGACTCTTCCTCTCTCTCACACACACACATACACACTCACACACACACACACACACACAAATTACTATGTTTAATAAACAAAATAAATTTATTTATTTATTTTTAAAGATTTTATTTATTTATTTATTTTCCCCCCAAAGCCCCAGTAGATAGTTGTATGTCGTAGTTGCACATCCTTCTAGTTGCTGTATGTGGGACGCGGCCTCAGCATGGCCGGAGAAGCGGTGCGTCGGTGCGCACCAGGGATCCGAACCCGGGTTGCCAGCAGCGGAGAGCGCGCATTTAACTGCTAAGCCACGGGCCGGCCCAACAAAATAAATTTAAAAAAAGAAAAGGAAAACATGAGGACTGTCTAGTTGGGCACTTCCTTTCAAGATTTTCTTTTCCTCTGATTGTAAAATATAATATATATTTATATTTATATATATAAATATAAAAACTGCAAGCATTTTCATCAAGCGCCTGATCAAACTCAACATTTTTACTTTGGGGATGTGATCTCATAATTGAGCCAGTCAACATTATTATTAAAAAAATAGCAAAAACTCAAAGGCTTACGACAAGATGGGAAGGAGCTTTTTATTGAATTCTGATAGTGAAAATAAATGTGGAGATATCAAAATGAGGAAAATAACCAGCAATGGTGTGCAGACCTGTAACATCATGGTATAAAGCACACCTTCAACTGGGTGCTTATTGAATTACTACCTTTAGGGACCAGAAATATATTTGACACATCCTGTAATCATATCAATGTTGAAATGTATGTGTGGTTTATGTTTGTGCACGTAGATCCTGTAGTATTTTCAGGCAGGCTCAAATGGAAAGTTTTCAAACTGCCTCCTTATTTCATTCTGCAAGATGAGCTCTTTCTCTTTAATCCTTACCCTTGCCCCAAAGGGTGTTGTGAGTTGGGGTGCACTAAGGAGGGAGCCATTCAGAGCCAAGGTATCAGAAATGTAGGCCACAGTTTGGTAAATAATACGATAGATAATACAATATGGTGCAGGTATAGTCTGTTCTCTAGAATTGCCTAATTTTAAGGTTATTGAGGAAAGGTATAAAACCTTCAGTTGATTTTCCTCTGTCACTTACATTATGCTTACATGGAATAATGATTTTGGTGAAATTCAGTTACAGGATATAGGGGGAGCAAAAGAAATCATCACAGAGTTCTTAAAAAAAAAAAAAAAAGGCAAAAACTACAGGCACTTGCGCCAGTGTATATCCAACAGGCACTCAGTACATCCCTACTGACTTTCATATATCAACTTTCTTTTCTAAAAAATGTCAACATGAGTGAAAGAACCTAAAAACAAGAATATTCAGTGCAGCATTGTTTGTAAGGGCCTAAGATTAGAAATGTCTGGCACTAAGAGACTGATATATATATATATATATATGTTTGTAAACGCATAGAACGACTCTGCAAATATAAGACACTGTTACCAGTGGTTACCTCTAGGGAAGAAAACTGGAGGCTGGAAGACCTAGGGTGGAGGAACACTTACCTCACATGCCTAACCTTTTGTGCCTTTAAAATTTTGTACAATGTGCATGTAGTGCCCATTCAGAAAAATAAATAAAATTTAATATAAAAGTGGGCCTAATTCTCAAAGTGACGGTTAAACTATATTTGTCATTGTTTTCCAGTTCTTCCTTCCTCCGAATGCACACAGCTGCCAGATTAATCTTCTTAAAACTCCACTTTTAGCATTGTTACTCATGTGCTTAAGAAGCGACAGCATCTCCTGTTGCTTCCACGCTGTATCCTCTGCCTGAGCATCAAGGTTCTCCACATTCTGTTCCAGATCTCCTCTTCAATACTAGTCTTAAAAGCTTTTCTCTCCGACACACTCTGCTGTAAGGTCATTTTCCTCACCTTTGCCTGAACATGCTATGAACATTTTCATCTTTCTATGATGGCTTATGTGTTTTGTCCCTTCCTTCTTTTTCTTATCTATTTGTGAATGCTTCTATGAATTCCTGTTAAATTTTTCCTCAAAACCACACAATTTAGCATTTGATTATGTAATTGCTGAAGTTTCATTCGAATTAATCTTATGTTCTCAACTAAATTAATTCACTGGTATGTGAGATGTGGTGATTAAAGCATAGTCCTAATCAAGGAATAAGAAGCAGAATTCAGTGTTGTTTCTATGTGTTTCAGTGTTGCACTATGATTCCTGTGGAAGGGGTTGTTCAGAAGATACAACAATTGGACCTACCAATCAGAATGGACAGTGGCCAAGATACCTGTGAGAGGGGAAGCTCTGTGATGGCAAGATTCATTCTATTCTTCTTTGTCAACCCCACAGCACAGTGTTAGCTTCAAAGGATGAGTAAATTGGCTAATTACATCGCCACAGTAGAGCGTGCAACAAACAAAACAAAACAAAACCAACTTAAGAACAAATCTTTGAATGGGGCCCTCTGAATTGTCATCTCTAAGTCAGTAAATTGTTCTGTGAAGTTTGGCATTAGGCAGTTTTTACTGACTTGTTTTTTATTGCTACTTTTTTCTTATTACAAGAATAATATGTGTTGACCTTAGCAAATGTAGATGAGTAAAAAGAATAAAATATAAGTCATCTGTGACCCCATTATCTAGTGACAGCTGGTCATATTTTGGTGTAATGCTTTCTCATATTTTATAAACATACATAACTGGAATCATACTATACATACTTTTAAAATTTAAATTTTATATTTTTACTTCTTAAATTGAAGTATAGCTTATACCCAGTAAAATGCATAGGTCTCAGTGCTCAGTGAATTTTTACATAGTACATACTGTTTTGTAAACTTTTTTCTACCTAACAATGGAGTGCAACATTTCCCAAGCATTAAATATGTTTCTACATCATTTTAAATGACTACAAGTTATAGTACTGTATGTAGACCATTATTTATATGATTGTTGGACATTTAATTTTTTTCTCAAAAATTTTCTCTATTATAACTGTTTTGGTAAAGATAACCATCATTATTGCTATGTCTTTGTATACATTCTTGAGTATAATCTTTGGATAAATTCCTAGATATGGAATTGCTTAGACAAAGACAATGCAAAATTCTGACTTTTGATATGCCAATTTCCATTTCAGAAAGGATGTACCAATTTCTTCTGCTTCCAGCAGATGTTGACTATGTCTAGGACTCTTTGCTAACTTTAATATGCAGAATGTGAGGACATGGTGGTTTAGGAAAAAGAGCCTTTGAGTTGCATTTAATAAAACATGAGTGGGTGCTTTACCAAAATTCCTTTCATAATTATCTTTTCTTTTTGTTCTTCAGAAGCATCAAAGCATTGTCCTGAATGTTCTCAGGGTGGAGAGTAAGGGAGCAATAATTTAATTTTTTTGGTCAAGGTTATCCAGTGTTTGAGAGACTTCAATCACTTTTCTTTTTAGTTGTGGTAAAATATATATGACATAAATTTACCATTTCAACCATTTTAAGTTACAGTTCAATGGCATTAAGTACATTCACATTGTTGTGCAACTGTCACAACCATCCATCTCCAGAACTTTTTTCATCATCCCAAACTGAAACTTCATATCTGTTAAGCAATAACGCCCCATTCATCCCTCCCCCCAGCGCCTAGTAACCTCTATTTTTCTTTCTGTCTCTATGAATTTGACTACTGTAGGTATCTCATAAAAGTGGAATCATACAGAATTTTTCTTTTTGTCGTTGGCTTATTCCACCTAGGATAATGTCTTTAAGGTTCATTTATGTTGTAGTATGTGTCAGAATTTCCTTCCCTTTTTAAAGCTGAATAATATTCCATTGTATGTGTATACCACATTTTGTTTATCTATTCATCTATTGATGGACACTTGGGTTGCTTCTACCTTTTGGTTATTGTGAATAAGGATGCTATGAACATGGGTGTACAAATATTTGTTCAAGTCTCTGCTTTTACTTCTTTTGAGTATATACCCAGAAGTGGAACTGCTGCATCATATGGTAATTCTATGTTTAAGTTTTTGAGGAATCGCCACCTTGTTTTCCATAGCAGCAACTTCACATCATTTTAAAGCTGTGTGTCAGTTATTCTGGTCAGGATTTTGTGATAACCAAGTAGACCTCCAAATACCTCAAGCGATGTGAAATTTGTTGTATCCCTGACCACTCACCTTCTTTAAATCCTAGACCTGACTTGCATTTACTAGAGCCACAGCCAGCTGAAACAAAGACTCTCTGGACCCGCCCTAGGCCAGACGCACTCCTGAGTCTGGAGAGCCAGCCTAGGAGATATGGCACAGCCATAAGCTCTGGTCATCATACAGTTCTCCTTCTCACTGACCTATTTCATTTCCTTCGCAGCACAAATCACTATTTTAAATGATATTGTTTATTTATGTGTTTATTGTGTGTCTCCCTCTACCTGAATGTAAGCTCCATAAGAACTGAGACTTAGTTTACCAAGCCTTTTTCTACAGTTGTGCTGGTCACAAAATAAGGTCCTGAATAAATATTTGTTGAATGAGTAAATTATCAGATTTATGAATCTGCTCTCCTAGTCTATTTCCTTCAACTTTTAAACTATTTAAAAAATTATGAAACATCAGAAAAGCACCTGCTATTCATATTTAACAAATCCTGAGATTTTACCATATTGCTTCAAATTTTCTTCTATCTCTTTAAAAAAAAAAGGAAAAAGATAAAGATATGGAGGAAATGGAGAGATGGCTAATTTGGAGAGCATGTAAGAATGGACAGTCTTTGTTAACCCATAAGATGAATGGTTCATCTGCATCACTTAATAAACTCAGACTACAGATCCCAGGCGGCACTGCAGCAGCGAGGCACGTGGTCTTTCTTTTCTCTGCTGCCGACAGCCAATGAAAGGTGGAGTATTCAAAGGTCTAGGATGACATCTGGTGTATTGACTATAACCAGCCTTAAATCTGGTTACTGCCGTTTGGAACGTGCCGCTGTAAACCAGTTTTAAAAAGGCTTTTCCTGTTAATTCACGGCTCACTGTGCCTCTTGTTTCAGAGGGAAGAAAAGCTGAGTTAGTAATCTCAATGGACGCAATACTGAATTACAGGTCAGAAGACACTGAAGATTACTACACGCTCCTGGGATGTGATGAACTGTCTTCGGTAAGACAGTGATAGTGCTGTTCTTTTTCACAACAATATTTCAAGTTTGTATTTAAGGTTTTAGCTTTGAATTTTTAGTCACATTGCCCAAAAATCTAATCTTGTATTACTTGAAAGCATTTTTTGCTCAGGGAAAGTTAAGGATTTAAATGTGTGTTGGGTCTTTACTTGAATAGTGTCCTATTGCAATTTTATGGACACTTCTGATTGAATATGTGTATTCTGGCACATCATCATAGACTCTATTTCAAATATACTAAAAATACATATTTGAAATTTTATTGTAATTGCTGTTGGCAGTGTTTCATAGTATACATAAACTATATCTTTATCATGGTAATTTACACTATAATTGAGATGAAGTGTAATTTTCTAGTAATTAGTGATTTTAAAATATTTTATTAAAATATGTAATTTTATGTGAGCAGTTAAATTATATAAACCAAGGAACATCCTTTTATGTTAATATGTCAAATTGTGTGAGAGAAATTACTTCTTAAAAAAGGGTGGCTTCTGAAACAAAATGTGTGAATACTCTGTAGTTTACTTGATCCATAATGGAATAATGTTTTTAAAGGTCCCCATAGACAATTATAAAGGTTGTAAAAGTTTTTTAAATTATGGAAAACTCGTTTGTAATTCTACCTCCCAAGGGTAACACTATTAATGTTTGGTATATTAATCTCCAGTCTTTTTCCTATATATACTTTTTAAAGACATGTTTTGGAGGATATTATATATATAGTTGATTCCTGCTTACCCACTAACATTATAACAAGGATTTCTCCATGCTATTAAACACTCTTCATACATATTTTAATAATTGCAAATTTCATTTTATTGTTGTACTGCAATTGATTATTTTCTTATTGTTAAATATTTCATTTATTTCCAGTTTTTCAATATTTTAAACTGTTGAGATCAATATGAAATATATTTCAATTACATTATTAAATATATTCATATTATTTTATATTTTATATAATAATTATTAAAATATTTATTTTATTCCTAAAATATAACTATTAATATTAAAATATTTTAAAGTAAAATATTTTTCTATTTATCTTTGTTTCATAAGACTGAAGTTTAGTAATAAAATGTACTTAGTTTTGTTTGGAGAATAGAATATGATACTGGACACAAAGGATTAAAATCTCTAACTTCATCACGCTGAAGAAGTTGTCTTAGGTACCTGGTAGTTACACACACACAAGTTATAATGCTCCTTTAGTTGCATATTTCTCCTTAGGGATAATATGTTACTCTTGTTTACTTTGGTGGTGATTTGCTGTAGCAATTTAGAAAGCTTATTACCATTTTCACCATATGTGTTATTCACACTTTGGATTACACTATTGCCAAATAATTTTTGAAGGAACTATTTAAAATCAAAGGAACATTATTTAGCTTGATAAGTTTCACAATTTAGATTTTTAAAAAATGTTGTCATGCTAGGTTATAAAGTAAACATTTTTATATGCCCATAATAAATCTCTGGACCCGTTTAGTCAGTCCTTTGTAGTTGTTGCTGTCTTTTCAGTCTACAAAGGAGGATTAATTTTGAATAGACTAAAAAAAATGTTTATTTATAATGTTTATAATGGTTTCATTTCGTGGTTATCAGTTATAATCATACTTTGTATATACTGTGGCATATATTAAAAGAATAAAAGCATTGTCTTGACATTCCTTTTTCTGGATGTATTGTACTGATTCTGTCCATGGCATAGCATGTGTAGATAACAATCATTTATTTAAAATGAAATGACCTGTCACAATTTTGTCAATTCTTTTTATAGATGTCGTTGCCCTCTTCTTTTTATGTGTATCCTTCTCATTTAAAAATATTTTAATGCCATTTTTTGAGTTTTTAGTGTAACATTTCCTTTACTTGATTTATACTGGATGGATTTCCTTTACTTCAAATATTCGCTTGATTTGCTCTAAAGTTGACCATAATTGTTCATACTCAAAAGCAATTTAGCAGTTATAATTTCAAAGCAACTTGATATTTTCATTCTAGTTGTAACAACTGAGTTGAGACACACATAATTCTTTTTAGTATACAGTTCTTACAATTTAAAGCTTGTGTTGGAAATGAATTACATAACATATATAGACCATGGGAGGATTTCCATGCTGTTGAGTAGAAAACAACATGCCCCCCATTTCAAATACATTTACCAAAGTTTCATTCCAAGTCAGTCACTTTCCTCTCCCTATATGGGATTTTACACAAAGGACATGCTATCAAATCTTCTTACACTAGTGGTGTAAGGCATCTTCTCTGTGGTAGATCTTATTTGATATTTTCATATTTGCTCACCATTTCAGCAGTAATATAAGACTTCCTGATGTCAAGATTTCATAGACTTGAAAATTGATCATAAACTCGATAAATGGAAACACCTATTTTTTTTTCTAGTTCTCTTCTTATTGATTTCAGACCACCTGGGTTTAAATTTTACCATTACTAGCTGTGTGATTTGGGAAAATTACTTAACTTTTCTATGCCTCGGTTTTCTTTTTTTTTTTAATTGTGAAATTTTTGTTGTACATTATTGTTTATCAGTCACCATATAAGTGCATCCTTCCATCCCTTGTGCCCACCCCCCACCACCCTAGCCCCTGGTAACCACCAAACAGTTCTATCTGTGCATGTGTTGGTTTATCTTCCACATATGAGTGAAATCATGCCCTGTTTGTCTTTCTCTTTCTGGCTTATTTCACTTAACATAATATCCTCCAGGTCCATCCATGTTGTTGCAAATGGGACGATTTTGTCTTTCTTTATGGCTGAGTAGTATTCCATGGTATATATATATATACCACATCTTCTTTATTCAATCATCAGTCGAGGGACACTTGGGTTGCTTCCATGTCTTGGCTATAGTGAATAATATATGTCTTGGTTTTCTAATCTGCAAATGGGGATAATAATAGTACCCACCTCATAGAGTTGTTGTGGGGATTAAATGAGACATGATATATAAAGTACTTAGAATAGTGCCTAGCACATAGTAAGTTGTTGTGGTGGTTGTAGGTGTTGTTTTGGCCTCACAGCAATACTGTGCTCTTGGAACTTTGTAAATTTATGCTATCCTATAATTCACATTATTTTTTTAAATGTTCTATTTTGAAATGATTTTTTGACAGACTTTTTAGGGCAGTTTTACGTTCATGGCAAAATTGAGCAGAAGGTACAGAGATTTCCCATATACCTCCTCCCCCCACTCATGCATAGCCTCCCCCATTATCATCATCCCCACCAGAATGGTATACTTGTTACAACTGATGAACCTACGTTGACACATCATAATCACCCAAAGTCTATAGTTTACATTATGCTTTACTCTTGGGTTTGTACATTCTATGGGTTTGGACAAATGTACAATGACATTTATCCACCATAATAGTATCATACAGAATAGTTTCATTGCTCTAAAAATCCTCTGTGCTCCACCTATTGGAATAATTTTTGACTTACAGAAAAGTTGCAAAAATAATGCAGAGAGTTCCTGTATACACTTCACTCGGTTTCCCTTAATGTTAACATTGTTTCTAACGGTAGTAAAATTAATCAAAATCAGAAAATTAACGTCGGTACAATAGTATTCACTCAATCAGGCTCCAGCAAGCATTTTTTGTAAAGGACCAGATCAGGACAGGGTCAGGACTAGGGTGAGGCAAGCAGGGTGCTTAGGACACAAAACGTAACAAGGTGCTAATGCTCAGAGTTCTGCAGGAGCAGAAACCTAAGAGAGGGCGTACCTCCTTAAACCTAGGCATCCTGCTTACCTCACCCTGGTGTTGGCCCTGAGACAGCAAATATTTTAGACTTTGCAGGACTTATGGTCTCTGTCACAACTACTCAACTCTGCCATTGTGAGATACTATCCATGGATAGTATGTAAATAAATGACCATGGCTGTCTTCCAATAAAACTTTATTTAAAAAACAGATGGAGGGCCAGAGTTAGTCGACCTTGATCTAAAGGATAGGTCTCATTCTAATTTCATCAAATTTTCTGCTAATGTCCTGTTTCTTTTCCAAGAGCCAAGCCAGGATCCTTTATTAAACTTAGTTGTCCTGTTCTGTTCCTTTCCTCCAAAATGACAGTTTCTCATACTTCCTTGTCTTTCACGACCTGGACACCTGGAAGGGCAATGGTCAGTTATTTTGTAGAATGTCCCTCAATTTTGGTTTGTCTGATGTTTTCTCATGATTAAATTGAGGCTATGAGTTTTTGGAAAGAACACCGCAGAAGTGATGTTGTGCCCTTATCAGTGTATCGTATCAGGGGTACATGATGTTGATATGTCTTATTGACCTTGGTCACTCGGTTAAGGTGGCATCTGTCAGGGTCCTCCTGCCAGGTTTTTCCACTGTAGGGTTACTAGTTTCCCTTTTTAAATTAATTAATTAATTAATTAATTATTTTTGTGAGGAAGATCAGCCCTGAGCTAACATCCATGCTAATCCTCCTCTTTTTGCTGAGGAAGACCGGTTCTGAGCCAACATCTATTGCCAATCCTCCTCCCTTTTTTTTTTTCCCCCAAAGGCCCAGTAGATAGTTGTATGTCATAGTTGCACATCCTTCTAGTTGCTGTATGTGGGATCCGGCCTCAGCACAACCGGAGAAGCAGTGCGTTGGTGTGCGCCTGGGATCTGAACCCAGGCCGCCAGTAGCGGAGCGTGCGCACTTAACCACTAAGCCACGGGGCCAGCCCCACTAGTTTCCCTTTTGTAATTAACAAACATCTTGGTGAAGATTTTTTGAGACTATATAGTGTTTCTCCTCAAACTTTCACCCACCGATTTTAGCATCCTCTGGTGGATCTTGCCTGTAACAGTTACTACTATGGTGTTTGCCTCGTGGTGACTTTCTATTTTCCTCATTCATTTTACATTAATTACTGGGAATTCTTCTGTAAAGAAAAGCTATTCCTTCTCTCACATTTATTTATTTATTCAGCTATTTTTGTCACTATGGATTAATAGTTATTGTATTTTATGGATTATAAGCCAATGCTACCACTATATATTTTGTTTCTATAGCTCATGCTTTAATTAATTATCATTTGATTAGAATGATGTAGGATGATCTCTCATGGCATTTATTTCAAGGATAGTTCTAATATCTGGAGTTTTGTGGGAAAAATTTAGTTTCAAATTAATTAATGTGAATATGATGGATACTAATTAATCCACTTATTAAAATGAGTATTCTCTTTTCTGCAGCATATAAATTTCCATCCCTGGAATCAGTTCATTCTTTTAATGAATAAATCACAATTTTCAGAAAGCTCCTATTACACTAGTCATGTTTTTTGAAGAATATCTGTCAATCTGTAATCAAGTATTTGTTCAACCCTTGGAGTAGGGCCAGTACTAGATGTGAGGGGGGAAAACTAAACAAAGCAAAACAAAAAGGTGAGACGTGGTACGAGTGTATAAGGAACTTGGCATTCGGTCAAGGAGCCAAAACTAATACTACACAGAAAGCAATTTGCGAACAAATAAGTACTATGCTATATGGTACTATCTATAAGTGCAACAGGAATTAAAGAAAGAATATCTGAAAAGACTTCAGAGAAGAGATGGAGCTTGAAATGATCTTACTCAGTCAAAATTTAGATGCATGGAGGGAGAGACAGAGGGCATTTGTGTGGCCAGGGAAAGCTAGAGGAGATCCATCCAAGTGGGAATCAGATTAGTCCCTATTGCACAATAGAGTATTTCCTGGCACAGATCAAAATATTATACTAATAGGATATGGATAAGATCAGTTTTTAAGTTTTAAAATTTAATTTCTAAAATTAATATATGTTTGATAAGAAAATGTGGAGTATGAAGAAAGGACAAAGAAAAACATTAACCCAAATGCTTAATATTTGGGAGTATGACATTTGCATGCCAATTATGTGTGCATATATGCTGTATCTATATTATATAAATAAGTACATGCATATATGTGTATATATTTACATGTGTATTTTTATGTATGTTTGGAGTCAGACTGTCTGAGTTCAAATCTAGGCTCTGCAACTTACTAGTTGTGCGACCTTGGGAAAATTACTTAACTTTTCTGTGTCTTGGTTTCCTAATTTGCAAAATGGGAATAATAATAGTACCCATCTCATAGAGTTGTGGGAATTAAATGAGATGCTATATATAAAGTGCTTAGAACAGTGCCTGGCACATAGTCTCAATAAATCTTAGCTATTATTATTATTATCATCATTAATATATATATTTATACACACACACACACACACACACACACACACACATATGTTACATAATCTCTTTCGAGGTAAAACATTATGGATTTATACTGCACATGATGCTTTGTAGCTTACTTTTTCTTTTAGAAATACATTACATAAAATTTTTCAGATTATTAAAAGTCTTCTACTACAAGACGAGTTTTTTAAGGACTGCAAAATATCCCAGCCTATAGCTATATTACAATTAACTTTAACAAATGTCTTTTTTCTGGATACACAGGTTTTAGTTTAAAATTTATAACATTTTATTCATTTGAACCTTCTTATAACTAAATTCCCACTTCTGATTATCTCCTTAGACAAATTCCTAGAATTGGAATGGTTGGATCAAAGATTATGAAAAAAATTAAAGGCTTTTCATATATATATATATATATTTTCATTGCTTACCAGAAAATTTGCACCTATTTACACCCTCACCAGGAGAGCACGACAATGTTCATTTCTTTGCACCCTCAATGACACTGGTCATTATTATCCCTTGGATGTTTTGGTATATTTGATTATGAGTAAAATTGGCCTTTTTTGTATGTTTATTGACCAACAGGATAGGCAGTTTTCTAGACCTTGGACATTGGTTCGGGAAGGCAGGAGTCAGTGACCTTGACACGGAGGGCCTCGCTTGCCGGAGGGCTGCACTTGGCACTGGGCACTGGGGTGTGGATACCAGGAGATAAACAGAACGTGCTCAAGGCAAACTAACCCACTTTACCAGTTAGTTTACCCAGAACCAGTTCCACAAAGTGATAAACTTTGTGACAGTAAAACTATGAAAAGTAATGAAAGACAGCTATGGACTATTGTTAATTTTTTAAAATATAGAATTGGCAAAATACAGAAAATATAAAGAAGAAACTACCAATCACACACGTTAGCACTACTGAGAATTAACCATTTTGACACGTTTGCTTCCATGGGCTAATAACAGAATGTTTCCTAATAGGATAGGAGTTAAAAAATAAAACAACAACCATAACAATAAAACCCCAAATTTTCTACCTTTGATAGATATGTATAATTTTATCTATTTATGTTATTAACGCCCCAAGATAGATACATAAATATGTATGTAAATGTGTAAAAAATTTATCTTGTAGGACGTAACCTGTTATCTTGGGGAAAGGTGGGTAAAGGGGCTTTTACTTTTTACTTTGTATTGATAGAAATGTTTTCAAAGAGAGTTTGTAAGTATTCATAAATTACTTGTTAACTGAAAAATGCTTCCTACTAGGCTCTGTAGAATATTTAATATTTTAAAATTCAAAAGTAAATCATCTTCAGTTTTCTGTGTTATACAAGCAGGTTATGGTGACTGATGGCTATAGGGAGCACCCAGGAAGAGGAAGCACAATGAATTAACAGTTCTTAACAGCAAGTCTGTCTCTTCCTGTTCTATCAAGGGGTCCTCAGTAGATGCTTAACAAGGAAAAGAACAGAATTATTAGTCTGGGCTTTGTACATATGCATATCTAATACAGCCTGACTTTGATTGTAAAAGTGAAGAAATTTTCTATGCGAATTGATTAATGTGGAGCTGATAAAAATGTTTCTCCCCTGAATCTTATGACAATATTGAACTGAGCTGCTTGAGAATTCATTTCTTGGGCCGGCCTGGTGGCTTAGCGGTTAAGTGCACGCGCTCCGCTACTGGCGGCCCAGGTTCGGATCCTGGGCGCGCACCGACGCACCGCTTCTCCGGCCGTGCTGAGGCCGGGTCCCACATACAGCAACTAGAAGGATGTGCAACTATGACATACAGCTATCTACTGGGGCTTTGGGGGAAAAAAAGGAGGAGGATTGGCAATAGATGTTAGCTCAGAGCCGGTCTTCCTCAGCAAAAAGAGGAGGATTAGCACAGATGTTAGCTCAGGGCTGATCTCCCTCACAAAAAAAAAAAAGAGAGAATTCATTTCTCAAACAAGACATAATTTGCTTTCATTAATTAGTAGGTAGTAAATATGAAACTTAATAACAGGTCCCTAAGCCTGAAGAATTTGGCCATATAAAATAGTGGTTAAGATGATTGGATTTGAAGTTCAACTGCTTAGTTAACAAAAAACTTACCTTTCAAAATAACTAGCTAAATGACTTGAGACAAGTTACTTAACCACTGACGTTTAATAATAGCTACTATTATTGAGTTTTTACTGTGATCAGGCTTTGTGTTAAGTGCTCTACTTATATTATTCATGTAATGTAAAAATGAGGAAACCTAGGCACATGGAAGTTATATAACTTTCCTAAAGTCTCAGGGCAGAACTGGGATTTAAAACAAAGCAGATTCCAGAGCCACATAACCACTGTTGTCTCCTGCTGCTGTCATTGTGATTATGATGAATAAAGCCAAGTCTTGATAATTCATGATAATAAGGATTAGGAAGGTGAGTGAAATCAAATCAAATCATAGATGGCTCTCACATTTCATTTTAGTTTGGGCTGAAGTTTCTGTTTTCTCAATCAAAATCTTTAACCAAGCTGTTAATTGGTAACAAAATGATCAGGTTTGAATTATGTTCTTTTTTTAAATTGTGAAATTCTTAATAAAAAAGAAAAGGACCAAAAGGCAGGAAGAAGGAACTTTATAATGGATTAATTTATAACTGGACAGTCATCCTTGAATAATAAATGGTGGCTAAGCATCTTTTGAAGAACTCAGATGTGTGAACATATCTTTTATATATTCTAAGGATAAACCTATCTGACCATTTTTGACATTTAAATATATTGAGCTCATAGGTGTCTTGGGCCATCATCTAAATACAGTGGCAAGGTAAATTGTCATCACAAACGTCACTATTTGAATAGGAGCTTTTATTAGATGCTTTCTGAATTTCGTTACTGAGAAAATTATTTCTTAGAGTGAAAAGTCAAAATACAAATATAAGGATCAAAATAAAATGTTAGGTTGATCATGGCTGTTTTGGGAAGGACTGATGTCCAATTTCTTCCTTGATGCCATTTAAACTGGACTCATTTTATTTTATTTTATTTTATTTTATTGTGAGGAACATCAGACCTGAGCTAACATCCGTGCTAATCCTCCTCTTTTTGCTGAGGAAGACCGGCTCTGAGCTAACATCTATTGCCAATCCTCCTCCTTTTTTTCCCCCAAAGCCCCAGTAGATAGTTGTATGTCATAGGTGCACATACTTCTAGTTGCTGTATGTGGGACATGGCCTCAGCATGGCCAGAGAAGCGGTGCGTTGGTGCGCGCCCAGGATCCGAACCCCGGGCCACCAGTAGCGGAGCGCACGCGCTTAACCGCTAAGCCACAGGGCCGGCCTAAGGACTCCTTATTTTAAACACTGATTTTTGTTTTAGGTTGAACAAATCCTGGCAGAATTTAAGGTCAGAGCCCTGGAATATCACCCCGACAAGCATCCTGAAAACTCCAAAGCTGGTAAGTATTTAATAATGGCTATTTCTTATGAAAATGAATAGTGTACAGAACTAAAAAGCCATTGAATAGTAACTGAATATTCTTTTATCTGTTATACTTAAATGTATTCTTTCATTCAATGTTAAAGAATGTTTTTGCACTATTGAATGGTAGGAGGGAACTGTGTAGGGTCTTTTCTCTTATACTAGTTTTTAATATGTATTTTTCTTTCTGCTATTATGTGTTGCTTCATGGTTTGAAATTTGTCCAGTTTATGCTTTATTTCATCAGTTCTTGAGTGTTAACATGACTTAAGGTTGTTTGTAACCCGGTAGTTTTGTCTTGATGAGAACCTTGCTGTGTTTTCTTCATTTCAGGGACCTGAATATGTTCGTATATAATATATTCATACTTTTTTCTTTATCATAATTTAAATCCCATTGTCATAAATTTAGACATAATTGCTTATGTGTATCTCAGCTTGAAAAAATACAAACAAATAAATTATCCTTCCTGAACCTGTCTCCCTCCTGCTCCTTCCCTATCACTTTCCTTAGGGCCAAACTTCCTGAAAAAGAAGTCCGAGGTTGATATCTCTACTTTCCTTTCACTCAGTTTTCAATTTATCCCAGGCCGACTTCCTCCTCACCTTTCTCGGAAATGGCTCTTGTAATAGAGACCAAGGACTTCCTGGCTGCCAAATCCAATCGTTACTTTTTAGTCCTTATCTTCCCTGAGCTTGCATCAGAATTTGACACTATTGACCAAGCTCCTTCTTGAAACACTCTTTTCTCTTAGCTATGAAGGTATACACTCATGCTTTCCCTCCAACCTTTTGGGCTACTCTTTCTGTTTCCTTTGTGACTCCTCTGCTGCCCTAATCTTCCCCCCTAAACTCTCTTCTCATCTTACTCCCCACTTTCTCTCTGGACTCTTGTCCAAGTCTGTGGCTTCAATCATCAGCTCTTTGTTGATGGCTCCCAAGTCTATTCTTAACTCAGTTTTCATTCCTCATCTTCAGACTGTAGTTTCAATTGCTTTTTGGAAGTCTCCATTTGGAGACATTTCAAAGTCATCTTGTCAAAAACTGGGCATCTCCTCTCACCCACTCAAAAATCTCACTAATTTTTCTGTGTTTCCCCGTATCACTAAATGGCACCACTATCCACGCAATTTGTCAAGCAGAAACCTTGTGTCCCTCCTCTCTTTCACGTCTACATCTGATTGATTACCAAATGCTGGCGATTTACCTTCCACATCTCTCTCCTGTAGGTCCTCTTCCTACCATCACCACAGCCACTACAGTAGGTAAGCCACCATCGTTTCATGCCTAGATCCCTACAGCACTCCTTTAATTGCTTCACACTGCAGATAGTGGTCTTTCTTTTTAATTATGGAAATAAATAAAAGATTATGTATAAAAAGGTATAAGAATACTATAATGAATGCTCATGTATGTACCACCCAGCTTAAAACTTTACCAATGCAGTTGAAGTTTCTTGTGTATTCCTACCCTGATTTTAGCCTCCACGTAGGTAACACTATCTGAAATTTGATGATTATCTTTACTATATGTGTATACTATAGCTATATGTGTATACTATAGCTACATCATATATAGTGTATATATATATATATAATATATATAGCTATATATGTGTATACTATAGCTATATCATATATAGTATATATGATTTTTCTATGAGGAAAATATAATGATTAAGGCCTATCTATAGCTCTACATTGCACAAATGATAAAACCCAAACTCCTCTTCATTAAAAATTTTTTTCCCTTGGGGCCGGCCCGGTGGCGCAAGCGGTTAAGTGCGCGCGCTCCGCTGCGGCGGCCCGGGGTTCGCTGGTTCGGATCCCGGGCGCGCACCGACGCACTGCTTGGCAAGCCATGCTGTGGCGGCGTCCCATATAAAGTGGAGGAAGATGGGCACAGATGTTAGCCCAGGGCTGTCTTCCTCAGCAAAAAAAGAGGAGGATTGGCGGATGTTAGCACAGCGCTGATCTCCTCACAAAAAAAAAAAAAAAAAAAATTTTTTCCCTTATCTTAAAGCTCTTTATTAATTTTCTCTAGAAATCATTGATCCTGTTGATTTGTATAAACAGATCATTTTCCAATATATGAAGTCATCTTTTGTTAGATACTTAACTATTACTTTTGCTCATTTGATTTTTCCCCTTTTTATTGAGACATAACTTGTTTAGGGCAACATGAACAAATAATAAGTGTAAACTTGATAAATTTGTGCCTGTGTATAACCAGTTTAACCCCTGCCCAGAGGCAGATGTAGAACATTTCTAGCACCCCAGAACTCCCTTTTCATGTCCTGTTCAAAGTCAGCACCCTCTCCCATTTTTGGATCTGTGTCATCATTGATTAGTTTTGAATTTCTTATAAGTGGAATCTTACAGTATGTACTCTTTTGTGTGTGGCTTCTTTTGCTTTACATTTTGTCGGTGATATTTACCCATATTGTATGTGTAGCAATAGTTCATTCTTTGTCATTCCTGGGCCTTTAGGTACAAGCCCCTTTATCTTGTGCTCCCCCTACTTATCAGATCTCCTTCTTCATTTTCTCTCCACCACCACACATACAACCGCATGTTTCAGCTGTTCAGAACTACCTTGGCTCCTTAATGTGCCCTGTTTTCTACTCTCCAGACCTTTATGCCTGCTGCTTCTTCTGCCTGGAACATCCCCAGGGCCTGCACACCTCCCTGCCCCGCTTTATTGGTTAGGTCATGCTCCTGCGTCAGATCTCACTTAGCCATCACTTCCTCCCGGAAGTCCTGTGTGCCACAGCTACCCAGAGCACCCTGTAGTCAGGCAGCAAACTGTGTATCACAACGTCTCCTTGTTGCCTGTTTGCTGATTCATCATACTGGAAGCTTCAGGGAGGCAGGCCTCCTGCTCATCTTGTTCACAGTGGTATGCCCCCCACTAGCACAGCACCTGCCTCAGAGGACATCTACTTTGTGCAAATAATTTCTTGAATGAGTGAATGAATGATTTCATGAACATTTCTTTGGGAGACATATTAATTGCCTCTCTGAACTGTAGGTAATATTAAGATAGATGTCCTAACATAAAAGTATAAAAATTTAATAAAAACTTGAAAACAACTACCACCCCAGGTTATTCTTTAACTGGGTTCTTTTCCAGTGTTGCATGGCTTTGAGTTGTTTCTCTGTCCCTGGCAAACAATTTCTATTTGGGACACATGATGAATCACTGTGCAATCATTGCCATTTCTAGTTGTCATAGTGACAGGACTTTTCATGTACAGGCTACCTCAAGCTACCTCAAGGCTTCTTGTTCAGAGAAACACTGGACTGTGTAAATGTTGTTGAAAATGAAAAGGTACACAGACATCAATATCTTCCCTTGTTAAGCTTGCAGTTGATAGATGATTCAACCTTCGAGTAGAAATTGTTTTCAAATATGTTTAAGCATCCCTATACTCAATTTGGATTAAAAAGACTTTCTGAAAATGTAAGTGGTTCTTTACACACTTGGAGAAGGATTAAGGTTACTGCTAAAAACATTTTAAAATGCTAAACAAAAATTCACCCAGGTGCTGAATATTAGCTTGATGGAAATCCAGGATACATTGGACAGATTTCGAAAAGTATTTCATTAAGGTGAAAGGCTAGCCTGTAGAGCAACTGCAGGTAGGAGAAATTAAGCTTGTATATATGCCTTTTTGGTCCACTAAATGTGGTCTCAACCACTGCCATTGAAATTACTGATTTGTTAGCATAATGGAGTAGTAGATGTGAACACAGGCTTGTCTGTCTGGATTGCTCCTAGCTTCCAGTTTCGAGCTAGCTGACCTTGGGCAACCTTTCTGAGCCTCAGCATTCTCATAGGTAAAATGTATATTACCTCTGAGTAATATACATTTACAGACCATATAGTATATTACTTCATGCTACTGTTATGAAGATTAAATGAGATGTCCTGCATGCAGGAAAGGCTCAATGAATGTTGACAAGTATGATTCAGTGGACTTTCTTTTCTTGTTTTTATGCAGCATTCCAAGATAAAAATTTAACAAAATACAATAGTTTTCTTTTTTATAAGTAACCATTAGCTCTTATTTTGCTTTCATTTTTTTTTTTTTAAATTCTAAATCTAAGGCTTTTAGAAATCCTTTCTCTTCTCCAGGTGTGGGTGATGTAGGTAGGATTGGTTGTGCTTTAGAAGTTGTGTCACTGAGCCCGACAGTTCCTGGCCGGTGCTCATGCTAGACCCGTGTGTGTGTGCAGAGCAGTAATGTTTCAGGCCAATGCTTTATTAATTTCTCTTTGACCCTAAAGAAAGGAGTTTCAGACTAAATTAAGGACCTGTGAAATGGTATTTTTGTTATTGATTTTCAGGCTTCAAAGACATTTGGGTATCTGAAGAAGGGGAGCTCTTTGTCCCTTGCTAACTGATATCTTTCCATGTCTCAGTGTTTTCCTACTTTGAAAACTCTTCATTGCTTTTTTCCCTTAGAAGAAAAACAATGTACAGTAATAAATATTGTTGAAAATGAAGATCTGCTCTTATTGTTCCCTGCCAGTGAACCGTTAACACTAGCAGCGTTAACAGTTGGTGTATTTTCCTCCGGAGTTTTTTCAAAGCAGGTTCTGACTTCATATTATTTGTTATTTCTCAAGGAATCGTGTAAGTGGTCTACATTTAGAATGTGGTATAGTAATACAAAATCTATTGTGAAATATAAATTTAAAAGAACCTCTGTATTTTCAAAGTAGACGTAGAAGTTAAATCAGAATATCTCTCGAGGGTTCCAGCATCATTTGCTCGTATATGCCTATAAAATGAGGTCTCTCTTCCCACAACTGGTAAATGTTTATCTTGTGTGATTCATTTGATTAGATGATGTATTAAAGGACAAATATAAACCTCAATTCATTTTTATTAAATGTGATGAAGATGGAACAAGGGAAAAAACACCTCACAGGAAAGAGAAGGTCTCTTTTGCTTTCTGCTTATCAGTTGTTGTTAAGGGATTGACATCAGAATAATTCCAAGCAGGCTTCTTTCATTCTGGAAACTCTGGAAAGTAGGCCAACAGTAATTTGCAAAGAGAAGGTGACTCATAGATGAATATGTAAATCTTTACAACTACTGCTCTAGTAGTAACTGGCATGTGCATCCATGGTGATAATTTAATGAGATTTTTATTCCTGTTGGAAAAAGTGACATCTCATTTATACAGCAGGACATTTACATTGTCGTCAGCAATAGGAAGGATTGCTCACTGGAGTGAGCTGCTATGGCAAGATGCTTTTTACTTGTTTGTTTTCCTGTATCTTTCAATAGCCACATCTTTAGGGTCTTCCCTTTAACCCATTAATTGCTACAACCTCCAGCAGTGATATTAAATAGTTAATGGCCTGTTGGGTAGCTGTGCTGTCTAGCTTTGGAGCAGGGTCCTGGAGGTGCCCTGCTGTAGTGGGCAGTGTCTCTGGTTGCGAGGGGAACACTTGAAGTGGTGGTATTTGGGGGATGCAGGCTCAGGAACAGCAACTCTTTACCAACTGGGGTACAGAGGTATTTCAGTATTTTCACAATTGTATGGAGGTACCATCAGTATTGACTTCACATTTGCCCTAACGCCTTCTCTTTCAAAGGATCTTGACTACTTCCTCTGAGATATTTTTAAGCACTATCAGGGTAATTTTAATTATTTTTCCCAATGATGCTATTAAAATGTTTCTAATTCACAAAATGTTTTAAGGGTAGGTGTCATTTCTTTGATGCCTGGAGCTCAGGGAACAGCACTATAAGAATATCTTTATATTCACACTCGAAGGAGGAAGCATTCACTCATTCATTCATTCAACAATACTTTTTGAGCCCCTGCTACACTGCTCCAGTGCAAGGGATGCAGCAGAGAACGAAATAATGTCTCTGCCCTCATGGAGTTTGTATTCTGGTAGAGGAGGCAGATCATAAACAAATAACTATGTACTATCAGGGGATAAGTACTACGAAGAAAAGTAATTTGGGCAAGGGAGATAAAGGAATGGGGCCGATTGGGTGGGCAGCCATTTCATATAGCATGGTGAGAGAAGACCTCATCAACAAGATGGCATCTGAGCTGACATCTGAAGGGAGTAAGCCATGTGAGTGCCTGGGGTAAAAGTGTTCTTGGTAGAAAGGACAGCAAGTGCCAAGGTCCTGGGGCTGGCATGTGCTTGGTGTACTCAAGGAACATCAGGGAAGCTACTATGGCTGTAGCAAGGGGAGATGGGGAAAGTAGAAGGAAATGAGGTCAGAGAAGGAAAGAGGGGTAGAGGGCAGGCAGAGCATGTCAGGCCTACTAGCCATGGTGAGAATTTTCAATTTTAAGAGAAATGGGAAGTCATTGCAAGTTATTTTGAGCAAAGGAGTGATGTTATGTGACTTATTTTTCCAAAGATCACTCTGACTGCTGTGCAGAAAATAGACTGAGGCAAAGACAGGAAGATCAGTTAAGAAGCTACCTTCATAATCCAGGCAAGAGAGGATGGTGGCTTGGACCAGAGCAGTGGTGGTGGAGGGGAAGACGAGAGGTCAGATCTTAGGTATATTTTAAAGGTAGAGCCAACAGGCTAATGGATTAGAAGTGAGATGTGAGAGAAAGAGAAGAGTCAAGGATGACTCCAAGTGTATAGAAAATGAATGAAATATTTCCTGACTCCCCAAGCAGAACCAGTCTTGCCTCTATATTTCTATGTATCACATTGTGTTGAAATGATTTGTTTATATGTTTGCTTCCTTACTAGACTCTGAGCTTCTCAAGGGCACAACCTGGATCTCATTGATGAATGATGAAGCTTTTATTATCTCTGGAGGTGGAGGAGAATGTGGGGATTAGAGAGCAACATGCATTGCAGGAAAATGGCAGGGGCAGGAAGGCAGTCAAGTGGAGAGCACCAGCTGGGAAACCTGGCAGGCTTGGTTAGAATCATGGCTCCATCACTTGAAGCTCTGGGACTTGGGGCAAGTTACACTAACCTCCTTCAGCCTAGATTCCATAAAATGGGAATAATAATAATACCTGCCTCATAAGGTTTTCGTAAAAAAGAAAGAAACCCTGTACTCATTAGCAATCGCTTCCCATTTCCCCCTTCTCAGCCCCTGGCAACCACGAATCTACTTGCTGTCTTTATGGATTTGTCTATTCTGGATATTTCATATAAATGGAATCATACAATATGTGGCCTTTCGTGAGTGGCTTCTTTCATATAACATAATGTTTTCAAGGCTCATCCATGTTGTAGCATGTATCAATACTTCATTTCTTTTTGTGGCTCAATGATGATGCCAATATATGGATATACCACATTTTATTTATCCATTTATCAGTTGATGGACATCTGTGTTATTTCCACTTTTTGGCTAGTATGAATAATACTGCTATGAACATTCATATACAAGTTTTTGTGTGGACATATGTTTTCAGTTCTCTTGAGTATATACTTAGGGTTGGAATTCTTGGGTCATATGGTAACTCTATGTTTAACATTTTGAGGAACTGCCAAACTGAGGTAGGGATCCAATTTCCTTCTTTTATATGTGGATATCCAGTTGTCCCAGCACCATTTGTTGAAAAGACTATTCTTTCCCGGTTGAATTGTCTCGATACTCCTGTAGCAAACCAATTGACTGTAAATGTGAGGGTTTATTTCTGGACTCTCAATATCCCCTTTATTTATGTTTATCCTTATGCCAGTACCACACTGTTTTCATTACTGTAGTTTTGTACAAACTTTTAAATTGGCAAGTTGGAGTTCTTCCCACTGTGTTCTTATTTTTCAAGATTGTTTTGACTATTCTGGGTCCCTTGAGTTTGCATATAGATTTTAGGATCAGCTTGTCAATTTCTCCAAAAAAAGGCAGCTAGGATTTTGATTATGTTGAATCTGTACGTCAGTTTGGGGAGTATTACTGTCTTAGCAATATTAGGTCTTCTGATCCATGAACATGGATGTCTTTCCATTTACTTAGATATTTAATTTCTTTCAACAATGTTTTATAGTTTTCGGTGTATAAGTCTTTCACTACTTTTGTTAACATTTTATTAAGTATTTTATTCTTTTTGATGCTATCATAAATGGAATTGTTCCCTTAACTTCATTTTCAGATGCTCATTGCTAATGTGTAGAAACACAATTGATTTTCATATATTGATCTTGTATCCTGCTCCATAGAAAGTTTTAACTTCAGTGAGGAGCAGAAGAGACATTGGAAGTGTTTCTAATAGGGCCATGAAAGGTTTCTGTTATATGCCATCTGGTCAAATAGATCAGTGACAAAGCTACAATTTATCAATCACCTACCATGTTATTTCCTGTGTTGAAAACCTCCCAACAGCTTCCCATTGTTTACTTACAACAAAAAACAGACTAGAATCCTTAGCATGACCTCCAAGGTCCTGGATGACTGGGCCCTTGTCTACACTACAGCCCCATCCCTCATTGTTCTTCCCCTGGTCCTGTGTCCTCCAGTCACATTGGCATCCTCTACTTTCTCTAAATCACATGCTCCTTCCTGCCTTGGAGTCTTCATTTACAATGTTCCTCTAGCCTGGTCACTGCCCTCCCTTACAACTACCACTAGAAAAGGTAATTTTCTTCCTAGGAGACAAAATCATAATTTTTTCCAATGTTTATAAATGTCTATCCTGCTAAATAGATCATGTCTATTGTTCACACCTGTGTCATCAGCACCTGGAACAGCACCTGGCTCATCACTGGAGCTCAGTAAAGGGAGTGAATAAACTATGAGCAAGGTACTTTACATACATGATCTCACTTGTCCTTATGAAACACTTTACAAATGAGGAAACTAAAGCTTGATGAGGTGAACTGGCCCAAGGTCACATAGCTAGTAAGTAGCAGAGACATATTCCAGTAAGATCAGTTTGATTGTTTAAAATAACTCCTCCAAGAGAGAAGTGCTCATCTTTTGATTTGTTTTCCAGTGGAGACTTTTCAGAAACTGCAAAAGGCAAAGGAGACTCTGACTAATGAAGAGAGTCGAGCCCGCTATGACCACTGGCGAAGGAGCCAGGTGTCGATGCCATTCCAGCAGTGGGAAGCTTTGAGTGACTCGGTAAAAATGGTAGGTTTCTTTCTGGGATGAAGTGAATTTATGAAGCTCAGGCTGTCCGTGGATTAGACTCAGGGGGTAGCTTAAAGAGTCAATAGGCAATAGGAGGGAGAAGACCAAGAAGCTGGTAGAATCTGGATATAACTCAGTGTCCACAAAATCCTGTGAAGGGAAATTCAATGGATCAGTGCCAGAAGAGCCCATGACTACATTTGTCAGTCTCTTTGGCTGTTTGATTAAGCATATACACTCTGCATTATCACTTAGTGTTTTATACATTCTGATAACTGTGCTTCTCAAGTTGCTCAGTTAATACTCCCAAATTTTGAACCATTGCAAATTCATCCCTTCTATCATTTTAGTTCATATCAGCCTGTTCTCTCCTCGAGGCTTATAAATTCCATAAAAAACAGGGTCTGATTAATAAAAGAAAGCTGTAAATTATTTGTAAATTATTCCTGTTATAAATTCTGGTGAAAGAATTGTTGGATAGATGCAGAGAGACATTTTAAACCATTGTTATCTTTCTTCATGCCATGAAAAAAACTAAATATCAAAATAATCACTATAAATACTGTGTTATATGTTAATTTTGTTCTTACATTGACTATTATTTATAGAGAAAATACATTCTTAGGCATGATTTGTTATCTAGCTTTTTTCCTACAGGGACACGGTTCTATGACATGAGACTTAGGATACAGGAGTAACCTTATAGGCAAGTCTTCAGGGACACTTGTTAGAATTAGTCTATAATGTGATTCACATCTCTTAAATTACAGCCCTTCAGGGTTACATTTAGATTTCCTTCTTAATGGTTTTTATTTTAAGAAGACTTGAACAAATTGTTTTTTCGCTGATAAAAGATTTGTAATAGTGAGGGAGGGTCTTTGAAGTAATGAGGAAGAACAATGCAAAACTCTCAAAACGTATAGTTAAAGCCACTCTACGTAAAATGTGAACTGTTTTCTTCATCTCATTTTGGAATGAAGTGTATTTTCATATGATTTGTTTAAGGTGGGTTAATTAGTTACGAAGGACTAACGATATGATTATTGAATATATGCACAAAATAACTGGAGAGAATCTTTAAAAAATAGTGACTTAACTTCACATACTCAAAAATAAGATTTTCTTCTTTTACGTTGTGAATATCCAAAATTTTTGTTGACACTGACTAAATAAACATGGTTCTACTGCCTCTGCATAACCGTATTTCCATTCTCCTGTGTGTGACACACTGTAACTGCAACTGAATTAGTGACCCTTGCTATTCTAATGCTTTTTGATTTATATTTCATTTTTTTGATGATCCACTGAACTACGTTACTTAAGTTTAACCGCTAATATCAAGTTAGCTCTGGATTTTTCAAAAACTCTTTTCCAAATCCGTGCTCTAATTTATATTGCTGACGTCTTTCCATTAAAGACTAATTTCCTGTCTCCAAACACATCATTTCTGCTTTGAATTTAGCTTGACTGTGAACTGTTTGAGGTCTTACAATAACTACGTTTTAGATCTTACTGGCTGCATCATTTGTCTTGTCAGCAAAATTGAAATACTACGCCAGGCTAGCATTTGGTTTCGGATTTATTTTTATTAGCAGTACAAATATGATGAGATACATATCTTTCTGCTGTAAATCAGCAGTGATATTTTTTCTTACACAGTCTTCTTTGTTTGGATTGAACCTTGTTGTTTCTGACTTGCTTTTGTTTCTCTTCCTCAGTGGACTTTGAATCCCCTATACCAAGTTTCACATGTTTTGTACCTCATTCGATAGGCTTTCTGTAAATTTCCTTTCATGCCTTACTGTTCTAATCCTCACAGTAACTTTTGCCTGTGGAAGCCTCATCTCTCTCTATAACATTTTAGTTGCTGCTTTCTGTGTGTGTGCATTTCATCCTGTCACGTTCGCTACCCTAGGGAAATAAATAACAATTGTCATACTTAGTATTGTTCAGCACCTAATAGATCATTGTCTATCCTTTTGTAGATAAACATCACCATTGGGGTGTTTGGGTTAGGTGTATCATGTATGCCTTTCTGGCTATAAAATGGTTATAACTTAGGGTTCGAATTTTACGTGACATTTGTCTAAAACACATCTGCATGTTCGCTTGCCTTACACATTTATAGATTGTTAAATCTCATAAAATCCCTACCTTTCACATCATCAACCCTGTGTTTCTACTTTTCATCTAAGCAATATAATCCTTCTGGAAGGAAAAGCATTACTTGGGAGCAATATTAGTCCCAATACCTTCAAGGCAGGACAAATCACAATGCACTTTTGCAGCATCACACACAAGTTCATATAGTGGGAATCTCCTTTGGGAGAATTCCTCAATGAGCCACAGCTTCAAGGCTGATGCATTTCTATCATCCAAGAGTGATGAAATTGTAGCTGGTATTTTTTTTCTCATACCAAGTCGCTATCACTTCACTAGCTATTTTTCTTTTCCCTTTTAGAATTTCCTCTTGATAGTGTCATTCATAAAAATATTTTAAGAATTCATCCAGGTCAATGAATATGTTGGAAATTTAAGTTTAGATATGTGATGTTGGATATGGGGTGAAGGCTTCAGTAACCATGCTGTTAGGAAAATAGACACCTTTCTAGCTCAAAGAATCTTAGGGAAATTCATCTATGTCATGCCCAGTGATTTTAGCCCAAGGGATCCAGGGTCTGAATGGCTCTCCCTCTAGCTCCAAAATATATGGCAGAATGACTGTGGGAAAATGGTTGCAGCAAAGCCACAGTTAAAATAAAGTGCTGAGAAAAGTTCTCATGAGCTGTTAAAAATGTCTTATGCCCTATAATTGCTATAAATTTTATAAAGAGTTAAGAGAAACACATTTTTGGTGAACTGATTGTTTGACAAATTGATTGCTTGGTGCTGGCCTGCCAGTCATCCTCACATGCAGGTATTTGTCTACTGATTGCTTCTGGGTTCCAAGGCTGGGTCATGTGTCTTTGGGGTGAGTCCAATTGGCTACAGACTACCAGGGAACCTTCCTACTATGCCTGTATAGCCAGTTTCTCCAGCCAGATGGGAAACTGTGCAGTTCAGTACCTTCTGGGCCTGTCCTAATTGGATGGTATCAGAAAGCAGGTCAGAAATCAGCCAGGCAAGTAAAATATTCACTTGTAGTGATCCAGGCTAAAAATAACCAGTCAATTTTGAATAGTTATTTAGCTGATCCATGGCTTATTTGAGTCAACTGACTTTTTTTTCTATTTGTCTCAATGTTTACTGCCATGTAGACACAATTTTTTATATTTCAGTGTTGACCAAGGTCCAGAATTTAAGAAAATGACTTAGAGAAAAAAACCCAACTCGTTAAGGAAAGCTGGTAAACAAGTTAATTGAGAAGGCAGAATAACAACATAAGGATTTCACAGTGGCCTTTGCACCCAGGCTTGATGTCTGTTTGGTGTTGGTTTACTCCATGCACAGGTGATTTTCTGTCTTCTGCAGTTCGTTATTTTGCAATACAGACTCTTCCCTTCCTAGTCTCCTTCTTAGTCTCTATCAACTGCTACCATTTGATTTTTTTATTGATGCTCATTCTATTGTACTGTGTCACTCCACAGTAGTTTGCTTTCTGTTAAATGTTGTGCTTCCTAACTAATACCTAAGTGGAGCTGAGAAATATGCTCTGTGAACACAGAAATGAGTGATCTAATTGTGTCCCAGCAAAGCAGGATGCTTAGCATCACTCTTACATTCGTCCTTTGATTGAACTACAAAGCATGAGAAGTGCCTGTATATAAGCTTAGATACAGTTTGAATTTTCCCGTGTGTTTCTTTGATTGGGATCTGTAGATACAGGTGTCTGTTAATAAAATACTTTATTCTGAGTTACTTATAAAGGGGATGGATGAGTAAGACTACTGTCTCAGAATATCTTTTCACTGAGGGCTGTCAAAGCATTTACTGTAGATGAGTCATGAATCCTCACCCCCCATCTAAGGCAGATGGTAGGCACTTCTATTCCAGGCAAGAAGTACTGAGGCACAGAGTTGACCCATTGTGTACAGGCCACCTAGCTGACCTGTGATAGCTGACCTGAGCTCGTATTTTCAGCTCCATAGGCCCTGAATTCTTGAATTTCTTACTCTCTGTTTTTTACTAACCCTCTCAATATCCTTTTCCCACCACAGAGAAAGCTGCTGGCCAGCCTCTCCTATTCCGTGCATATGCAAAAAACCCAAGAAACCAAACAAACCAAATGACAACAGTAACAACAACAGACCCAAACCAACCAAACCAAAACCAGATTATTTTGTACACCAGCTGAGGCCATTGCCCACTTTTAAAATTAACGTCTTTATTTTGAAATAAGGCCTACAGAAAAAAGCTTAACACCTGCATCTAGCAAGTGGTTATGATGTATATACTCTGTAACCAGAAGTTCCCCCCTTATATATTTTGGCAATCATGACTGCATCTAATTTTTAAAATATAAGTTTTCTTATTGTACATATATATAATCTTGTCATAGAAAATTTAAAAAACACCAAAAAATAAAAATAAAAGAAAAGGAAAAAATAATTTTATGATCCTGTTACACAAAGATAACTACATTAACATTTTGGTGCGTTTTCTTCCATTTTTTGTCCCTTTCATTTGTTGATGTGAGAGCCAATTACATTGAATGGTGGCAGTAACTGCTTTACAGGATGGTTCTTGGATCTTGGGGCGAGTGGGTTGGTGATATTTGGAGAAGGAGATTCAAGATGATGCTTCGTTGCAGTTGGGGAGAGAGAGGTTGAAGGTGGGAAGAAGGCAGTTCTTGGATTAAGGCAGAGAGCTTGAATATCCTCATGGTTTTAGGGTGTGTTCAAGCTACATTGCCCTCCAGTATGTCTATATGTCTATATTTTATGTGTGTATTGACATATATATTTATATATTTATATTTTGAATATATCTATCTACCTTTTAATATAGTTGAGATCATGCTATTTATGATCATTTTGGTTATTATTCATTAACACCATGCTGTTAACATTTACATTGAAAAGATTCTAAGAAGGCATTTTACCCCTTTGCACTTTCCTTTTCTTCTTGGTGAGATGCTTCTCCTTGCTCCTGCCTGTGAGGCCAGTGTTAGTGCTCCTGAGACAGATGACAAGAAATTGTGGTGTCTCTCTAAGCTCTTTAAGATGCTGATGAACACTCCCTACCCTAGCCCCTACCATTGCTTAGGTGAGCCAACTTGGCCATGTACACATGTAATATTTGGCTGCTTCCCAATATAGCTTTGTTTAAACTGGTAAATACAGTGATGCCCTCAGGCAGAAGTTGACAACCCCAGTATTAGAAGATATGTCAGATTTTCCTGGAAAGAAGTGCACTGAAGATGAAAGGAACATGTTCCTTGTGTCATGGGACACGGGTGTAGCAGAGGCGGTGGCCCCTTCTGTGGTCCATGGCACAGTTTTGTTTTGTTTTGTTTCATGAGGAAGATTGGCTCTGAGCTAACATCCGTTGCCAATCTTCCTCTTTTTTGCTGAGGAAGATTAGCTCTGAGCTAACATCTCATGGCACAGTTTTTAAATGTCACAGCTTCTGGGCTTATTCAATAAAGCTTGGACTTCAGAAAATCAATGCTTTGGTTTGGTTTGGTTTCTTTGCTTCGCTTTTTCTTTATTTTTTACAGCACAGGAAAACAATATCCCGGATATCAGGAAAATAATTTATTCTGGGTTTTAAATGTCCCCAAATATGTGGCTTGTGGGTTTTCCTTGGGTTTTTGAGTAACAGAAATAGTGTGCAGCTGTTCAGTAGTGCTTCAGGAATAGCGTCCCCTAATATCCGGATGAGGTTTCATGAAACAGTTGTTTATTATTTTGGTCGATGCAGGGCTAAGTATTTTACTTGAAATATTCTTGACAGAGCAAACTCTCAGTCTCTGTCTCCCTGTGTACTCATCTATTCATCCTTCCATTCATCCACCGTCCATCCAATTTTAAACACTTTAATAGGTAATACATATACCGGGCACAAAATGAAAAAGGTACAAAAGGATGTACGGGGAAAAGTAACTCTCTTACCTTTGTTCCTCAGTCCTCCTGATCTAACAAACTCTTTCGTTTTGAAGATCCATTTTGATCTTCCCCTCACTCTCGACCCCACCATAAGCAGCCAGAGCTACGTTGGCAAAATTAGACAGTTGTCACTGGGCAAAGGACTGCCACCAAGCATATTGGACACAGTTCTAGGGTATCAGGTTTCTGGGGAGAGTTTTCAAGGGTTTTTGACCTTGTGTTTGCCTAAAAATATAAGTTATACCAGAAGTCAATGGGCAATACCCAACACTGTTGATTTATGGTCCCTGATTTTTTAAAATTGTAAATTAAAAATATAATAAAACTAACATGCTTTTGTTAAAAAAAAAGCAAAGTAGTACAAGATATGTAATAAAAAATGAATACATCCTTATTTCAGATTCCAGTTATACTCCCCTCTCTCAGAAAGCCACCATTGCAATTTCCTGTGTTTCCTTCTAGAAATCTTTCATACAATGTACACAAACACACTCACATTATCCTTTAAAAAAAAAATAAATGGAAAGATATTTAGAAAGTTCTTATTATTTGAGGATAACTGAACTTGAAAAAGTTCACCTAAAGTGAATCCATTTAAAGTTAGGACAAATATTTCATAGTAAATATTGATTTAATACCTGCTTTGTGCCATGAGTTTTCTGAAAGAGAAGATGTATAATCCAGAATTCTAATATTTGCCAAGTCTGCATTGGTCATGGCCAGACGGAAGGTCACCATAGTAGTTGTGGGAACAGTAGTTAAAATAGTTACAATAGTAGTAGGTTTAATTTCTGGCATGGCTCAGGGCACATAGCCTCATTGTTTGTTTGTGTTTTGGTGGTATAATACTTTTAAAGTGTATAATTCAGTGGCGTTAAGTACATTCATAATGTTGTTCACCAATCATCACTATGTAGTTCGAGAACTTTTTTGTCACCTCAAAAGGAAACCCTGTAGCTGTTAGCAATTACTCCGTACTCCCATCTCCCCCAGCTCCTGGTAACCACCAATCTGCTTTCTCTCTGTATGGATTTCTCTATTCTGGATATTTTGTATAAGTGGAATCATACAATAAGTGGCTTTTTGTGTCTGGCTTCTTTTATTTAGCATAATGTTTTCAAGATTTATCCACATTGTAGTACTTCATTCCTTTTTTATGTCCAAATAATATTCCACTGTATGCATATACCACATTTTTATTTATCCATTCATGAATTAATAGACATTTGGGTTGTTTCCATCTTTTGGCTTTTGTGAATAGTGCTGCTATGAATATTTGTGTATAAGTTTTTCTTTGAACACCTGTTTTCAATTCTTTTGGGTATATACCTAGGAATGGACTTGCTGGATCATATGGTAATTCTGTGTTTAACATTCTGAGGAAACATCTCATTCTTTGAAGCTCTCTGATGCTGGTCTCTTTGCTCTGTACCATGATATGGATTTTTCCTTATGTCATTAGTCTTCCAAATCAGACAGGATTAATTAATTCATATCTGGATTAATTGATTAATATCTAGTTAATGGTCAAATCTAACATTCTGTTAATCAGCACTATAATAGTAGGTCAGGTGTTACCACATATTAAACTTTAAATATAGAAAACTATATAATATTGATTTTATATTATATATTTGCTTAAATTAATGTAGTCAATGCACTGGGCTGTCAGAAGTAAAAAGGATCTGATGCTGGAAGAATCTGACCAGACTCATACCAACAAGATTGAAAATGAGGAAGGGAACGAGCAAAGAGAGATAAAGAAAGAGGAGCTGGATTCAACCACAGAGAAAATGGAGCAAAAAGAATCTGAGTCCCTGGAGAAGTCATTCTCCCCACAAAATCCAGATTCTCCAGGTAAGTCATGTCATGCAGCTTTGCAAGACAGGGAAGGTCTGAAATTAAAGGGCTTGGTTTATATTGCATTTATTCTCGATCTTTTCCAACTGCACAGTAGTGCCAAATTTAAGGATTGGTTTGGCATCTTAAAAGATACTTACTTAGCATTGACACAAACTGGAAGATATATTCCTCAATACATTCCTTGCAAGGGGCCAATTTGAGACGTTTCTTTGAGTGTCTTCGGCTTGACTGAAATAACACTAGCTAACATTTATCAGGTGTTTATTATGTGCAGGAATGTTCTTTACATATATCACTCTACATCTATTATCTTGTTTGATATTAATTTTACACATATTAATTTCTTTACTTCTCACTACAAGTTTGTGAGGTTGGCACCAATATTATTCTCATTTTACACATGAGGAAACTGAAGCCCAGGGAGGTTGAATAATTTTCTGAAGGCTGTACAGCTTGTATGTGGCAGGGAAGGGGTCTGTTCTAAGGCAGTTTGGCCTCAGAGTCTGTTTCTAAGGCACTGCACTATCCTGAGAAGATACCTTATCTGTAGGGAGCCCTGTGGATATTCTGAATCTCATATAGATCCATTGAAGCAGGGTATTATAGAGGTTAAACTCCTGGCTCCCAAACTATACTACCTGGGTTCACATCCTACCTCTACTACTGATTATCTGGATTACGTGATAAGTTACTTAGCTTCTCTAGACCTCAGTTTTCTCATCTATAAAACAGAGTTCATAATGGTACCTTCTCATAGAGTTATTATGAGGATTAAATGAGGAGATCCATGCAAACGCTTAGCGCAGTGATTCACCTATAGCAGGTCCTGGATATGTGTTAGGCATGTTATCATTCCTTTGTCTATCTGGCCGTCCCACTGTGTTTATCTTGTATAGGTGTGTTATATACACACACTGCAACTGTCCTCCAAATTCTTATCTGATTCTCAGGGTTGTGATACAACACTTCATTAGAATTGAGCTTTTAAGCAGAAGATTCTTGAACATCCTTGAATACTTATTTAGATAAAGTAGATAATTAGATAGTTTGTGGAGAATTATAGATTTTGTAGAAATAGTCACTTCAGATTTCTCTTTGGGGAGAACTTTTATATGCTCGCTACCTTCTGGGAATAAAGATCCTTAGAGTTTGATTCAGGTGTCTCTGCTGGTTACCCAAGAGATCCTTTTGTAGAGTCTGCACATTGACTACATCAGCCTCATAACTGGAAATGGTTATAATATAACAAACTGATCAAAGCAGAAGCCTGAATTTCAGAAAAACAGTGTTTTAAGCTAACACACACATACAAACACCCACCCACATGCACACACAGGCAAACACGCAAATGTTTATCCTTTCAGCCCTGGAATGTTCAGATCTGTGCTTCCTGAACCCCTGGACCCCCCTGTGACCTTCTGTTTTGGATTCAGATGTAGTTTGAGTTCACCAGAACTGATGGAGTTGGACACTTCAGAGATTCAGGCATAATGCTAGGCCTCATTTGAATCCCTCTCATAAGAGTATATGAAATTTTCTCTGTATTTTAAAAAATACTTATTTAGGTATTTAAAAACCCCAAAGTAATATGAGCTTGTCATTAAAAAATTCAAAGAATCATATATAAACAATAACTTAGTGTCTAGCCCAGTCTCTCATCCTTCTCTGCTTCTACTTCCTGAAGTAACCAATGCAGATGCCCAGGCGTGTCTCCTTCCACACTGTTCTCTATGCTAACACAAGCATATACAAGCAGACGTTCACTTATGAGGGCTTTAAAAATAAAGAACAGCATTATACTGTGCACATTCCTCTGTGTTGCACAGTGGCTAAGAGCGTAGACTCTGGAACCAGATCCCAGCTTTTCCACTGATGAGTTAGTTGTGTGACCTTAGGCAAGGGAGCTGTAGCTGAGTTTTCTTATCTAAATATCATGGTCAAAACATTAGTGTCTACCTTGTAAGGTTTTTTTAAGGAGTAAATAACTTAATATACATAAAATATTTAGACCAGGTACATGGCAAGCGTTTTTTTAGTGTTAGCATTTACTATTGTGGGACTTCTCCTTAGACTCTTACATTTAGAATTAACTCATTCTTTTTAACAGCTGATAAATATTCTACAGTGTAGATGTAACGTAATTTACTCAGAATAAATTGTGATGCCAGTTTTGATGCCCTCATATTGTGAAGTATATTCTCTTACCGTGCTTGAGGGATGAAGTGAAGGGGGTGAGAGGAGGAAGGATCATCGTTCTGAGAAGTTGCTGTTGGAGAATAAGAACTATGAAATTTTGCCAAAGCCTGCATTTACCAGTATTTTCTTAATGTTGTTTAAGAGATTGGCTGTTCTAAGTAGTACCTTAAAGTTGGAGTGATAAACCAAAGTGTAATTGCACGATTATTTATAATTTCACTTTACTGAAGTGTAAATTTTCATAACATTAGCATTTAAGAAATATTATTCATGTCAGCTTTACCAAGCCCTGAGTGGCTTCTCACATAACTTTTCAGCATATTTGTGAATTTCCTCATGTAATGCATGGTATTTACTTTGGAGGTCGCCTTTTGATGCCTCTTCAGTCATGAGCAGCCATCAAATAGTCCCCACCATATTCTAACTCTTCATTACAACCAGTAAAATAGGGAGCACGGCATCTGAAAACCGGTGTGGGAGACAATCTCACTTTTACTTTCTTTCCATTTAAATATGCAATAAATATGCCTTCTGATAAATGCAATTCTAGAATCAAATAGTTTGTGTAATATCCTGGAGTCAAAAAAAAATTCAAATGTACCATATGCTGTTGGTGTGCTGCCATGTCCTCTGGACATCTACCTTCCCAGGCATTGCCAACCCTATGGCTTCTACCAGAGGGGCTTCCTCTCGCAGTGGAGCCTGCTTGGCGGCAAAGGAGCAGGCAGTAAGTACCAGGAAGTAAACACTCCTTGGGTGTAGCCATCAGACAATAATGAATGGGAGTGGGAGGCTCCTTCACCCCTCAAGTGGAATAACTCTGAGGAGTTTTTATAGTGTCTCCCAGGGGTCCCCAGAGCGATGAAGCCCCAGTTGCCCAGGGTAGTAACTTGCCTAATAATGTACCTTTTATAGACTTGGTTCTCTTCCCCACCTCCCTACCAGGGCCTCCTGGAATCACGTCCCAAATTAGCTACTTGCATTCAAGTTCTTGTCTGGGGCTCTATTTCTAGGGGAACTCAGACTAGAATATACCTTATTCAAACTACAAAATAACACGTATTTACTGTAGTAAAGTGAGAAAATATGGCCAAGCAAAAGGAAGATAATACAACAACTTGTAATCTTACCACCTAGAGACATATCTATTATTGATCTTTTGGTGTATTTTTATATATGTCAGTATATCTAAAACTAAAAAGATCATACTGTACATATTTTGTGTGTGTGTTTCAATTACAGGTAGTCAGAAACAATTTCCTTTTTGCTTTTTCCCCAAATGGAAATTCTTTTAGATTTGTTTTCTCTGATAATTCCAAAGAAAGTGCAGACAGATCCGGTTTTCCTAAGATAACCGCTGTCAACTATTCTATATTTTTCCTGACTAGATATTTAGATAATAGTTTTAAATATCAGTGGAGGTATATTTTATGTATTATTCTGTAACCTGCTTTTTCATCATCAATATTATAAACATAAAAAATGACACAAGGCATACTTTTCCATTGTAGAAAAATAAGAAAATACAGATAAACAAAAAAAGAGTATAAAAAATGAAAATCATGTCTATTCCAACTATCCAGGGATAACTGTTAACATTTAGTGGTAATTCCTTGTAGACTTTAAAAAAAATTTTACATAGATACTCATGTAAATAATGAATTTAGGAATGTATAAACTGTTTTCTAACCACCTGTCACTTAGCAATATGTTATGAGCATTTTCTATGACCACAAATATTAAAAAATTATTAATGACTATATCAAAACCTTTTAACCAACTTTCTCTTGCTGAAGTTTTAGATTGCTTCTGATTTTTAAAAAACATTTATAAATGGTATCATGATAAACATCTTTATAGTTAAACCCTTGAGCACATCTATGATTATTTCCTTAGGATAGATTTCTAGAAGTAGGATTATTGGGTTAAAGGTTTAAACATTTTTTTTTTTTATAATTTTATTTATTTATTTTTCCCCCAAAGCCCCAGTAGATAGTTGTATGTCATAGCTGCACATCCTTCTAGTTGCCGTATGTGGGACGCGGCCTCAGCATGGCCGGAGAAGCGGTGCGTCGGTGCACGCCCGGGATCCGAACCTGGGCCGCCAGTAGCGGAGCTCAAGCACTTAACCGCTAAGCCACGGGGCCGGCCCAAGGTTTATACATTTTAATGAGTTGGATAAATATTGCCAAGTTGCCTGCCAGAAGAGTTTTGCCAATTTACACTTCCTCCAGTAGAGAAGGAAAAGGACCTTTTCTCTAGTTTTCAACAAAGTTGTTCATTAGTGTAAAAAAAATCTTACTATCATGGAATAAATTATTTGTATTTCCAAGGATCCTTTACTGCTGACCTTTGACTCTTGGTAGTTGTTTGAAAGTTGTTTCCAATTTCTTTGCAGGTGAATTGTCAAAATTCCCACCACTGGACGAATCTATAAACACCCTTTTATTATTAATCATTTACGCATGTGAGGTCCTCTCATCCATATAAACGAATTCCTGTTTGTAAGAATTCAAAAGTCTGCTTAAGTTAATCAGTTTCCGTAAGATATTAATAATTCATACTAAAGTCTTACCCTTACACTTTACTTATTTTAGTGAAATCTTATCACCAAACCATTTTCTTTTCCTGCCTCTGATTTAAAACTCCTCTCTTCTAAAGGTTCTTCAGATGAGAACCGCTGGCACCTTCATTTCCGCTGGTCTGCAGATGCTCCCTCAGAACTCCTGAGGAAATTCAGAAACTATGAAATATGAAATGTCCCTGCTCCAGGAATGAGAGAGCGCAAGACCATCTCCTGTGCTGCCAACAAGCAGTCTTAGTTCAAATCTTAAAGATGTTATGTTTATGTGTCAGGTTTGTGAATCGCTGAGTACTGATTGCTTCCTCCATCCTTGAACCCATTCTCAGGATGTGTTAGTTAAATGAGAAAAATTTTAGATGTTTCTTTTAATATTTAAATAAACTAAGGCTCTTAGATTCAAAGTAGCTTGTATTATGTGCATTTTCCTGTTAATGTTATTTATAGAAATCTATCTAAAAAGATCTATCTCTGTATTTAAATATTTCATTGATACACCATGATCTTTATTAGTGCTGGATGTACAAGAAATGTTTTCTGACTCTTGACTTAAAATGAAATGTGAAATTACTTGTCTAAACCCTATAGAGTGAAATAAACAATTTTCCCAAAGTTCATGATGAATTTATAATTCAATTGTATTTTGAAAATAATTTGAATATTTCTACTTTAATTTTAATAATTGTAAATCTAAAAGGCTTTTATTTGAGGAAATATGTTTTTACAAGACTTCTTTTGTTATTATAGCTAGTGATAAAAAATTTATAAATTATGTTCTAACTATGAAAATGGGCCTGTTAGGTAACATATCTTTTTTAGTTCGGAATTATTAATTGTCATGTATAATCTATGGATATTTTTTAGTTTGCAAACAAGTAAATGAAAAATTAAGAAGAAAAACGATTTTAGAGCAGGAGTTCCTTAGTCATTGACAGAGTTTTCATTGTCTACAGCAAAATGAGAAAAATAGCAATATAGAAAGTTTTTTTAAAAAAGCTAAATTATTCAGAAATTATGTCCTTACTACCTTTGTGGTTTAAAATATGCTTCCTTTTATGAAATACTATCATAGTAGATTGTATTAGTTTGCTAGGGCTGCCATAACAAAATACCACAGACTGGGTGGCTTAAACAACATTTCCCACAGTTCTGGAGGCTAGAAGTCCAAGATCACAGGGTATGCAGGTTTGGTTTCTTCTAAGGCCTCTTTCCTTGTCTCGCTGCCTTCTGGATGTGTCCTCACATGACCTTTCTCTGTGCACGCGCATCCCTGGTGTGTCTTTCCCTCTTCTTATAAGGACACCAGTCATATTGGATTAGGACTCCCCCCTAACAGCCTCTTTTTAACTTAATTGCCTCTTTAAAGACCTTATCTGCAGATAAGGTTACATTCTGAGGTAGTGGGGTTTGGGACTTCAACATATGAGTTTTAGAGGAACACAATTTAGTCCATAACATAGATGAAAGGTGGTTTTTTTCCCAACAAATACAACCCTGTGTTGGTTCCCTTAGTTTTATTTGAATTTTTACTGTTTTGTCAAATCCAAAAGATAGGACCAGCCATTTAGAGAATTATTTCTATCAATACTTCACCACTTGGGTAAAATGTGATTTGGCCTTGTTACCAGATCTGCAAATTTTACTTCATAAATAGAAAAAAATTATATTTTTTAAGGCTTGTTGTTTATTTTATTATAAAATAAAGTTCAAAGAACATTAAAAGGCCAAAGGCCTTTTGGCATGAGGAAGAATGGATCTTAGGTTCAGTCAAGCTGGGCATGGAGCTCCTCTCCGCAGAGTCCTTGGGGAGGCCTGGGTGGAAGGGACCGCAGGGTCCGGCAGGAGGGCAGAGAGCAGTCAGCACGCACCAGGACACAGTACAGAGCTGGGGTCAGCGGCGCTGGTTGGCCTCTGCAGGCTCAGCAGCTCGCTAGGTACATCCGTGTGCTGAAAAATATGGCTTGTTAAATTAATAAAATGAACTTCTGGATTACAACTGCCTGTCGTAATGCCTGCCTGGCCCAGGTGGGCACTCAAAAAATACTGGATTGAATAAGCTAGTTTTTGAATCTAAGAATCAGGCTTTTAATTTTTTCTCTTGCTTCCCCCTAGACTGTCTGACTATAGCACTGATGACTTTTAATGACTTGTCAAGGGGAAAACCACTCCCATGCCCACGGGCCCCTCTGCTTTGTTACAGACACATTTCCCAATTGTTGACAAGATTGAGCACTAGGTCTTGTTTGCTTTTCTCTCTCATGATGCCTGAAACCTCCAAATAAGAAATGAGAAATAGCTCCAATGGGAGTTTATAATTGGTCCCATATAACTTAGTAGGAGACCTTTTATTCTTAAACATTTAAATACTCTCCCGAACTCAAAGTTTAAAAAGGGAGGGAGACTGTGCTTTGATAATATTTTTTCTTTTTGAATGAAAACTAAGGGGAAAACTGGCAACTTTTCTTCAATAATTTGTTTGAATTCCCCAGTGTGTCCAGCACAACCACACTCATATGTATGCATAATAGCACATTTTCAAAGCCATTTATTTTTGGATTATGGCTCAACTTCATGATGTAGCAAACTGATTATGAAAAGACAATTTTACATAAAGGTTATTAAGTTCTTAAGTTAGCTCTAAATGGTGAAGATAATTTGTTTCTTTCATATTTGATATTGAATGAATGAATGAATGAGGCACATATTTCTTGAGAACATTATTATGTGATAAATATTGTACTAGCATTTGTATAGGATATAAAAATTCTTAAATCATGTTTATGGTCTTGAGTAGTTGATAATCTAGTGAAATAAGACAGGTATAGTGAAATAAGATATAAGAATATCTTTCAGTTTAAAAGGAATATATCAAATTAGTTTAAGCATGTAATGTGTTTAGAACATGTCTGGCACAAAGTAAGCACTATACGTATTACTTACTATGGTAACTATATTATTATATGTTAAGTCTTGTGATCATCAGTTAACAGGATTATGGCCTCCCATCCTCCTGCTCTCCCTCCCTCAATCCCTTTCCCCCACTTCTCCATCTCAGAGGCACCATTTCTTGCATATCTTTCCTTAGGCATTCTATGCATTTACACACATATATGTGTTTCTCTTCTTTTCTTTACACAAATGGTAGCATACTATTTATACTGCTGCATACTTTCTATTTATTCAGTTGATATATCTTGCAGATTTTTCCATTTTAGTATGTGCTACTTTATTCTATTTATGTGCTGTATAGCATTCCATTGTATAAATGAATCATAATTTATTTAACTTGTCCTCTATTGATGCCTTTCAAGGTTATTAGAGTTTTTTTTTTTTTTGCAATTACAAATACCACTGTAATGAGTAGCTTTGTACATAGTATTTCTTGTATGTGAAGTATACCTGTAGGATAAATACGTAGCACTGGAATTGATCAAGGAGTATATATGTACATTTAGAATTTGATTACTATATTCTTAAGCAAACAACTGATGCAATTTGGCTAGTTGCAGAGATCTTAGGGCCATTGGGTTGGAAAACCCAGAAAATAGTGCTTTTTCATTGGGATTCTTGCTTTTATTTTTTTTTCACTCTAGGCTAGACTTTGTTGAGTGGCTCAGTTTGAAGCACTGTGCTTATGGAACAATTTACCCAGCACCTCCCCTAACCCCTGATACCCTGAGTGCCCAAGATATAAAGCAACAATAAAACCAGAGTACACTTTTCTTCTGGTACCTTCCACAGAGACAGGAAGAGAACGGTGTGTTTTTTCAGTGTTATGGCTTCCTGCCCTCTGGGTGTCTTGAAATGTTGAAGTACAATTCTGAAACGTTTTTGCTATTTTAAGTAACAGAGCAACAGGCAATTCAACAGAGCAACTCTGGAAAACCTAGGCAGAATTCACAATTTCCTTGATCCCAAATAGTTTCCAGTCTTCAATGGACATATCCCAGCCTGTCAAAAATATGCCATCTGATGAGCAAATTAGAAATGTGAAAAGACTTTGCAGATATTTCTTGTACAGAAAGAGCTGGATAAGGGGAAGATAAGGTTGTTTTCCCGCTTAGAAATTTTCATATCCTTTCTGTGCCCAGATCTGATGGTGGTTACAAGATTAATCACAGCAGCAAGTGTCGATGACTAATGCAGCTATTGAGAGGGGTCTTTAATTTCCTGGAGGCAAACACCATTACCCGCTGCCTCCACATCACAGACAAAGAGATGCCAGGACTACTGGGGAATCAGTGATGGAAGAAATTGTAAAACTGATGCAATTACTGAGAAAATGATGAAATGTCTCAAAATGAAAGGCTTCAATTTCCTTCAATTTCAGGTTTTGTGATATGCATCAGTGTGGCTGTGTCTTCAGTATTATTACGTCTCGGTTTTCTCTGTCATCTCACCCTCATTGTGGGAGAATACTATGCATCAGGCAGCTCATTCTCGTCCTTTCTCCTCCCACCTAGGCTCTTCCGTTTCTTCCAATGTTTTTGCTTTGATGGTTTCTTGTATTAATTAGCCGCCAAGAGTGAATGTTTTCCTAGTGGAATCTAGGTTAGGTTTATGGAGAACTAGATCTTTCTCTGAGTCTCACCTACTGTGGGATTGAGGGAAAATCACTTGAGCTCTGTGATCCAGTTTCTTCTACCTGTGGCTGGAAATAAGAATCTCTCCTTTGTAGAACACAGGGTCTAGGCTCAGGACCAGGTCCAGAGTTGGCCTGTTTAGGGCTTCTAGTGGGAGGCAGGACAGTATGGGAACTGATGAGGAGTGTGTAGTCCAGAAGTAGAAGTCAAGGATTAGTGAGGACAGGGAGGGCGGAGAATGAGAATGTGCCTTCTCTATCATTCTTTCTAATAACTCTTCCTACTGTTCTTTTAAGTAAAATGGCAGAGATAGAAAGGGAGAGATTACAGTTAAGTAGGTATATCTCTATATACACCAGCTCCAAACACCTCAATTATCTTCTCACATTCAGCTGAATTTGATGCCATTCTTGTTAGCATCCCACTTCTGAAGACAATGGTGATTTGTCTTCAGATTAAAGTATATTAAATATACTTATATTTAATATATTAAATAGAAATAAAGTATAGTAAACATTTTCCAGCTTGTTAGATCAGTAGGGGAGGCTCTAAAACAGGGTCTAATAATAATGATAATAATAATAGTGACTCTTACCTTTATCAGTTTCCAAAGCATTTTCTCACGAATCCTGTTTGAACCTCACAACTAACCTCATTTTCTTGAGGAATATGTAGCTTTGGTGACATTCTAAAAACCACGATAGAACGGAAAGGATTATTTTATTAATTTTTTTCTTAAACCATGTGTTCTCAACCTTGAAATCACCTGGGGAGCATGAAAACCCTGATGCCTGGGTCCCATCCCAGAGGTTCTGATTTAATTGGTCTGGGTGTGCCTTGGGCTTTGGGCTTTGACAATTCCGGGGTAATTCTAACATGCAGCTAAGGCTGAGGACCACAGTGGCTTAAACAAATAGAGGTTATAGGTGAAATGGTTAATATCTTGATGGCTCTACGCACATATCGGTGACCAGAGCTCTCCTTTCCGTGCCACCAGTTATTTCTGCGGTCCCCAATGACCCTAGGGGCACTCCATTCGAGCTCCTAAAAAGGTCTATGAGCCGCAGCCACCGCTGTGCCTCCGCCGGTCTCTCTCTGGTCTTCATCTCCAGCCCAGCAGGCTGCTTGGAGCGCCCCCTGCTGCCGCTGCCGGGCGCTGAGCCCCTGCCGGGCAGAAGGGTTCCTGTGCTGTCTGCAGCTTCCCTTCTCACTAGGCTTATTTTGAAGTTTCCTAGCGGCTGGGACTCGCTCCCTAACCAAGTGATCACAGATCCTGACTGCCTGGCCTGACGCGGAGCACAGACCTAGCTCTCTCCCACCGTCCTTCTCCTCTCTCCCTTGGCCTCACCCAAACGCCTTTCCTCCCCCAGCTGCGGAAAAAGGAACACCTGGGTGGATGAAGGACAAAAGATTCTGACGGTGTGTCTCTGTAGAGAGGGTGATGTGTCTCCACCAGTAGCAGCTAGCTGAAAATGCTCAGCTTTAGAAATTTCACCAGTGCTCGAACAATAAAAACGTGACACTGAAAAGTTTAGAACAAGAAGCCGACGAGAAGGTTGTTCACCAGAAAATACTTGAAGAGGAATGATTAGCTCTGTGGCCTCAGGCAGGTCCTTTACTTTTACTTCTCTGGCTTGTTTCTTCCCTTGTAAAATGAGGACATGCAAACCTCATTTTACCAGGAAATGAAAAGAAACCAGGAAAATTGTGAATCTAAACCAGACTGTTCTAGTTTTGATTCTTCTCTTCTGGTCTAAATTCAAGGAATCAGGGAGTCTTTGCATCCAGACAGGGACACTCCACTGACAGACATTCATGATGACATCATCCGTGGTGTAGGTGTGTGGTGAAGAGGGTGGCTCTGGAGAGAGCACTTACCATCAGTGTAACCTTAGGCAAGCTCATTAACCTCCCTGTGCCTCAGTTTCCTCATCAGAAAAATGGGATAACCACCTTGATAGAGGACACAACTATTTACTATTAATAGTAGAATCGGGAAAGACAATCAGAGAGTGACTAAAACTATTTTTTCCCAACATCTTTCCCTTCTCTAGAATGATGCTCCAGCATCACCTGGGAGCTCGTTACAAATGCAGATTATTGGACCCCACCCTTGACCTACTGAACCAGAGTCTGTGAGGGGTAAGCCCCAGGAATCTGTTTGGAATCTCTCTGAATCTCCAGGGGATTCTTATGCATGCTAAAGTTTGAGCAGCACCGTTCTAGAATCTTACTCAAAGGGTGGTCCGAAGACCAGAATCATCAGCATCACCTGGGAACTTATTAGACATGCAGAATCTTGTGCCCCACTCTGGACCTGCTAAATTATAACCTGTGTTTTAACAAGATCCCCAGGTATTCTATGCACGTTAAATCTTGAGAAACACTGCCCTAGTACTGCATCTCTAATGCAGTAGCCACTAGCCATATGTGGCTATTAAAATTAAAATTAAATTAATTAAAATGAAATCGGGCCGGCCCCGTGGCTTGGTGGTTAAGTGAGCGCGCTCCACTGCTGGCGACCCGGGTTCGGATCCCGGGCTCGCACTGACGCACCGCTTCTCCAACCATGCTGAGGCCGCGTCCCACATACAGCAACTAGAAGGATGTGCAGCTATGACACACAACTATCTACTGGGGCTTTGGGGGGAAAAATAAATAAAATAAAATCTTTAAAAAAAAATTAATTAAAATGAAATAAAATTAGAAATGCAGTTTCTGTCACACCAGCCATACTTCGAGTGCTCAAGAGCCACGTGTGGCTAGTGGTTACTGTATTGGACAGTGTAGATTATAGAACAGTTCCATCATCTCAGAAAGTTCTATTGGACAGTGCTGCTCTAGAACAATTATTATCTTTTTTTTTTTTTTTTTTTTTTGTAGTTACAGAGCATCTAGATGGAACAGATTGCCTGGGACAAGGGTGACAAACTCTAATATTTAAACGAGCCAGGTAGGTGAAGTAAATGAATGAAGTAGGCCAATTATAAGAGAACCAAGAGCACAAGCATAATGGTAAGTGGCCAGCGATACTCAGCCTCCATGCTGGGGCTACAGTAGGGAGTGCTGGGGACTGTGGTCACCTGGGAAAAGCATGTTCAGATCCAGCCAGTGGTTACCATGGAGGAGGCTAGGCAGAGGCTAGGCTAGATAGTTCTATTTTTGTTTAAGAAGCTAGAAATCTGGATTTTTATGTGATTCTTAAATTTTGATTATAAACTTTAAAAATGCTGTGCTGGCCAAGAAACATTCCCAAAGGCCTGATTTGACCTTGGCATTGTGACCTGAAACTCAAGCTGTCTGGTTCTGCCTTGCCAAGGTCAGTTGTTTGCCTTGTGTATATCCTCCTTTCTTGCCTCTGTATCTTCTTTCTTCTCTTCTTTCCATCTCGTCTTTGCTTTCCCTTCCCTTTTTTTCTTTTCTTTCTCCTCTTCTAATTTTTCTTTCATTCAGTAATCATTTATTGAATGCTCTCTATGTGCCAGGCACTGTGCTAAGGACTCAGGATACAAAGATGAACCAACATTGCCCCTCCCCTCAGAGAACCCACAGTTTAGTTTAGCGGGAGAGTCATATATGAGTGCAGATAATGACAGTGCAATTTCTGGAGTGCTGTAGTAGAGGTATGTCCAAAGCCCTATGAAGTGGTAAATAAAGGAGTAAGCCAACTTTGAGGGTGAGGGGTCAGAGAGGTCTTCACACATGTGTGGATATCTGAGCTGGGTCTTGAAGGATGTGTAAGAGTTCTCCAGGCTGAAGGACGGGGATAGGAGTGGAAGAGGGTATTTTTAGTGGAAGGAATAGTCTGGAGACTTGACAGTGTTTAGTGTGTTTGGAAAGAGAAAATTTCCGAGTGACTGATATATAAGGTATAAAGTTACATAACAGTCATATACCAGACCTCCTTGTTCTTAAAAGTCTGTCTGCTAGCCACTCCACAGCACTATTTGAGCCACTTCTCCCTACCCCTAGGCTCCACCCAGCACAGACTTGTGGCCTCTAGATCTAACCCTTCCTGTTGAATCCCCCCCATCCCCTCCTGTCTTTTTACTCCCTCATCTCTCCTGCCTAGATCTCCCTCCATCCACTTAAAATTCAGAGTCCTCTTTATGTATTCAAAACCATCTGGTGCTCAACCAACCAGTGGAAGAATAAAGATGTTGAAATTGTTAACCCTCCTCCTAGGAAGGTGGTTTAAATGTCACTGACTCTGAGGACCTTATTTGGATCTTGATTTAAACAAAGTGTTAAAAGAATGAGGCAATTTATGAGATGATTGGAAATTTGAACACTAACTGGATATTAATGATTAACATTTTTAGATATGATAACAATATTGTGGTCATGTTAAAACAAGTCTTTATCTTTAAAGATGCATCAGATATTTATGGATAAAATGACCTGAAGTCCAAGATTTGCTTCACAATAATATAGGAGGGGAGGGGAAGTGGACCAGGTATACATGAAACAAGACTGGCTGGGCATTGATGATTGTTGAAGCTGGGAGACAGGTACCTAAGGGTTCATTATACTAGACTCTGTATTTCTGTATATGTTTGCATATGTGTTATGTTTGAAATACTCCATGTTATTGGTTGAATTGTGTCCTTCAAAAAGATATGTTCAAGTCCTAACTCTTTGTGCCTGTGAATGTGACATTATTTGGAAATAAGGTCTTTTCAGATGAAATCAAGTTATGATGAGGTCATTAGGGTGGATTCTAATCCAATATGACTGGTGTCTTTATAAGAACGGGGAAATTGATATGGTCAACTAATATTTGATAAGGGGGCCAAGAATGTTCAATGGGGAAAGGATGGTTGCTTCAATAAATGGTTTTGGGAAAACTTGATAACCACATGCAGAAGAATGGAATTGGACTCCTAACTTATACCACTCACAAAAATTAACTCTAAATGGATTAAAGACTTAAACATAAGACTTGAAACTGTAAAACTCCTAGAAGCAAATATAGGGGAAAATCTCCTTGACATTGGTTTTGGCAATGATTTTTTGGATATGACACCAAAAGCACAAGCAACAAAAACAAAAATTTATAAGTGGGACTATATCAACCTAAAAAGCTTTTTGCTCAGCAAAAGAAACAATCAACAAAATGAGAACACAACCTATGGAATGGGAGAAAATATTTGCAAATCAACTCCTGATAAGAAGTTAGTATCCAAAATATATAAAGGACTCATACAACTCAATAACAAAAATCCAAATAATCCAATTAAAAATGGGCAGAGGAACTGAATAGACATTTTTCCAAATAAGACATACAAATGGCCAACTGGTACATGATAAGGTGCTCAACATCACTTATCATCAAGGAAATGCAATTCAAAACCACAATAAGATATCACCTCACACCTGTTAGAATGGCTGTCATCAAAAAAAAAGAAATAACAAGTATTGGCAAGGATGTGGAGAAAAGGGAACTCTTGTGCACTGTTGGTGAGAATGTAAATTGGTACAGCCACTATGGAAAACAGTACAGGGGTTCCTCAAGAAACTAAAAATAGAACTACCATATGATCCAGCAATCCCACTTCTGGGTATATATCCTAAGGAAATGAGAACAAGATCTTGAGATATCTACAATACAGCCTTATTGCAGCATTGCAATAATGCTACATTGCAGCATTATTCACAACAGCCAAGATATGGAAACAACCTAAGCGTCCATCAATAAATGAATGGATAAAGAAGTTGTGGTATATATATATACAAATGGAATATTGTTTAGCTATAAAAGTGAAAGAAATCCTGCCATTTGCAACAACATGGATGAACCTTGTGGGCATTATGCTAAGTGAAATAAGTCAGACAGAGTAAGACAAATGCTGTATGATATCATTTCTATATATAATCCAAAAAAGCTTGACTCATAGAAACAGAGAATAAAATGGTGTTTACCAAGGACTGGGGGGTAGGGGAAATGGGAAGATATTGGTCAAAGTGTACAAACTTTTAGTTATAAGACAGATAAGTTCTGGGGATCTAATGTAGAGCATGGTGATTATAATTAATAATACTGTATTATATACTTGAAAGTTGCTAAGATAGTAGATCTTAAATGTTCTCACCACAAAAAGAAGTGGCAATTATGTACATGATGGAGGTGTTAGCTAACACTATTCTGGTAATCATTTTGCAGTATATAAGTGTGTCAAATCAACATGTTGTACACCTTAAACTTACACAATATATGTCAATTACACCTCAGTAAAGATGGGGAAAAAAAGAAGGGAGAAATTTGGACAGAGACACACGGGGGAATGCAATGTGACTGGCAGAGGCAGAGACTGGAGTGGGGCAGTTGCAAGACAAGGAACGCCAAGGATTGATGGCCGTCACCAGAAGCTAGGAAGAGGCAAGGAAGGATTCTCCTCTCCAGCCTTCAGAGGGAGCATGACCCTGCTGACACCTAGATTTTCCAGCCTCAGGAACTGTGGGACAATAAATTTGTTTTGGTTCAAGTCACCCAGTTTGTGGTTCGTTGTTACGGCAGCCCTGGGAAACTAATGCACTCCATAGTAAGAAATTAAAATAATAAATATATAACTACTTCCCTCCTTTAAACCCTTTTTCTCCTTTTTTTCTCTGCTTCCTCTTCTGCCACATCATAACCTAAATACCTTCATCATGTGTCCGTCTTGGTCGCAAGACTCTGTTACTTTGAGTAAGGAGAGTAACAGGGAACTGAAAATCTGAGTGAGAGTTTCAGGTGGAAGTAAGTAAGGAGGGAGGCAGAAAACTAGACAAATGCATAAACCACCTCACAAAGCTACGCAGCTTCACCAGGCCCCTTGCATGCCCTGAATAAGCCATGCTCCTCTCGGCTGTTGTTAATTCCTTCTCGGGGTCGCAAGACCTGGATGTTGGTCTTGGCTCAGCCATTTTCTTTTCTTTTTTTTTGGTGAGGAAGATGGGCCCTGAGCTAACATCTGTGCCCCTCTTCCTCTATTTTGTATGTGGGTGGCCGCCAGAGCACGGCTTGATGAGCAGTGTGTATGTCTGCAACTGGGATCCGAGCTTGCGAACCCTGGGCCACCGAAGCGGAGCGCCAGAACTTAACCACTATGCCACTGGGTGGCCCCGCAGCCATTTTCTAAATTGGAGATGTTGGGCAAGCTGTTAAATACAAAGGTCTTATTTTCTCCCCAGTAAAGTGAGAGTGTTGGGTTACACCAGGAAGCCTTCCTTGCTCACCTTATGCTGCACCTGTGGTAGCATGCATCATACCGTCTTGTCATTGGCTACCATCTATTGTGACCACAAGATTGTGGGCTCCTTGGGGCAGAGACTGTCTTGCTCACCACTGGACAAGTGGTGTTCAGGTTCATCACCCTCGCTGAGCCCCTGGTCTCACACATAGTAGATGCTCAATAAAAGTAGCCTGCCACAACACTGTATTTATGGTAAATCTACACAAATGTATGGTAAAAATTCTCTTTCAGAGAGCTAGAGAAGAAGCCATTTGTCTACATATATCTGTAGTAACTCTTTACTCTGGGCTCTGCCATGTACTGCTCTTTCCTATTTGGGGATCAGTCTCTGTGAGCACCCCTCCTCCCCACCCAGGGCTTCCCACCTCACTGTGCTCCGACACTGGTTATGCTTTTGGTACAATGCCCAAAACTGTGCAAGGACAGCAGAAGTGCTTGCCCTGGGTAGATTTTTTTGTGTTAAAAGTTTTGTGCTTTTTAGTGATGACAGTTAAGCCTTACAACTAGTTTCAGAGAGGAAGCAAGAAAGTGACACAGTACTATGGGTGTTTAACAAGGACTTGGAATAAGGGTTTTTCTTTGCTTTAGGGAAGACATCAGAACTGTAGATATGCATGTCCAGTTGAAGCCCTGAAGAAAAATGAGCCAGAGAAAGCACTTCAAATATGTGCAGGTTGGTTTCCCCAGTGAGTATCGAATGAGATCTTAGGAGTGATTCCATTTCAGGAAAAAGGAGAATTTCACGATGCAAAGTTACCACGTGAAAAATGTTTAAGCTGATATTTAGTGATTTTAGCAGAGTGATACATCAAGACTTTGGCATTTTGGTGAACTAGTCTTACAAAAAACCTGGCTATATCTTTGTAAGACCTTTTCTATTCTAAACTTCTATGCTTCTCTGAGTAGAATTTTTACTATTCTACTTTCAAAATTATCCAAAGTAGGTTCTACTTAGACTAAAAATTGATGGAAAATACGACAAGGAAATATAAAGATTTTTTCCCCCATCAATATATTCACATGGTCCCCCTAAAAGAAAGTTCTTCAAATCTATAAGGTGGAGTCAACATTCCCCAGATGGCCAGAAGATGGCAGCCTTGGGCTAATAGGAGGAGAAGAGTCCACCCAAAAAGCATTAGCTAGTTTGCTGTGATGGTGTAGACTCCAGATCTGGTTGTTTCTTTGCCTCTGCACCTGTACAGTGTGGTCAGCTAGTATCCTTGTCCACCACAGACATTTCATGAATAAAGCTTAGAGGGGCCTGGAGAAATCTTACACAATCCAGCAATTCTGCAAGTTGCTCAGGTTAGTTTGCTGATGTCAATGCTGTGTGGAAGAAATACTTTTGTTCACAAAGAGAATATGTGTGTGCCAAGGACCATTTGTTATCTGACACTTTGTGGTCCGAGATAGGATTGATGCAGAAGCTTAGAGGTACATTTTATTTTATTTTATTTTTTTAAAGACAGATTTTTATTTTATTTATTTATTTTTTATTATTTTTGTGTGTGTGTGAGGAAGGTCAGCCCTGCGCTAACATCCATGCCAATCCTCCTCTCCTTGCTGAGGAAGACTGGCCCTGAGCTAACATCCGTGCCAACCTTCCTCCACTTTCTTTTTATGTGGGACACCACCACAGCATGGCCCGACAAGTGGTGCGTTGGTGCGCGCCGGGAATCCGGGCCAGGGCCGCCAGCAGCGGAGCGGGCGCACTTAACGGCTAAGCCACAGGGCCGGCCCATTAGAGGTACATTTTAGAATGTTAGGAAATAGGATGTAGAGAGGTGTTACAACACTGAAAATGTAATTAAATATCACTAAATGATGTTATAATGAATCGTGTCACTGATGGTAGCCTTCAATAGGGTAGGGACAGGTTGTTTTGTTGACCACTGTATTCCTTGCATAGAAAAAAGTTGCCACACATTCACTACCTTCTCCACTCAATTCTGGTCTTATTTGCAGTTTCCTCCACAATGACACTTTTAGAGAATGGGCCCAGAAGGAGCCATTGCTGGACTATACTCCCCTCCTCCCTGCTCCCAGCCTCTTTTCTGCCCCTACCTTGAATATTTTCAGCACAGATATACTTCATATGCCAAGGATCTACACCTGTGTTTTGAAAAGTGTGGTCAGCAGACACCCCTGCATATCAATCATTTAAAAAAGTGTAGATTCCTGCACTCACCTCATGTTTATTTAATCAGAATCTTCAACAGCGAGATCCAAGGGTTGTGTTTGTGTGTGTGTGTGTGTATTTATTTATTTTTACTGATAACATCGGTTTATAACATATAAATTTCAGGTGTATATCATTATATTCCAATTTCTGTGTAAACTACATCATGTTCACCACCGCAAGACTAATTACCATGTGTCACCAGACACCTGTGCCCTTTTATTTCTTTCGATCTCCCCTCTCCCCCCACGGATTGTGTTTTTAATAAGTTCTGTTAGGTGATTCTTCTAATGTTTGAGAATCTCTGATATAAAAAGAACCTCCTATAGGTTTGGATCCTGGTGGGTCAAGGAAGATACTTTCTCAAATAGTCTGTGAGGTAAGGAAAGAGAGAGAAGATAATGATTATAATGATAATAATGATGATGATGATGATATCTAGACCATAATAGACCTACATGTATCTCAGAATCTGTCGGTCAAGGCCAGCTGTCTCCAGTATCTCCCAAAGTGGATGCTGAACCATCATGTTGCCAACAAAGAACTGAAAGTAACACGAATTAGTTACTGCAATCAGGCTGCATTTAATTTTGCAGCCGTTATTTTAAATGCTGAAACAGGGGGAAAGTAGGGTACTAGGGGAGGGGTGGATAAATCTTGCAATCTAATAGACTTATAAACTTTCCAAAAAATGTACATATTAAGACCATGAACCCTCAGCTTGAAATTCATTAGCCTCTTTCCTTTGAAATTGCTATCTTGCCACCATGACAATTGTTTTCAGTAAGGATTCCTCCAAGGGTCAATTTCAGCAGCAGCTTTGGGGACCAATGGCTGGTTCAGTAGAAAGTCAGAGACTGAACAGCAAATACAACTAGGAAACAAATGTATGGTAAAACATAGAAACTTTACTAGTAATCAAAGAAAAGCAAATTAAATAAAAATGAAGAGAGTGCTTACCTGTTACATTAGCCAAAAAAAAAAAAAAAAAAGTTGCAAGTGATAATACACAATATAGATGAGGGTTCCATGGTCTCAGCTTTCTTATGCGTTACTGGTGGCACTATACATTGGTACAACCCTTTAGCAATGCAATTTAGGAATATGTATTTAGAGCCATGGAAATGTTCATATCTTGATTCAATATTCCCATTTTTGGAGACATAGATCCTAAAGAAATAACATAAAATATGGAAAAAAGCTTATATCTCAGAGATGTACATCACAATATTATTTAACATTATTTAGCAAAAAAAAAGGAAGTAGCCCATGTGTGCAACAATTGCTTCATTAAATGTGATGCAGCTACTGTGTAGTCTTTTTAGAGCCACTTAAAATCATAATTATGAAGACAAAGGAGCAGCAAAAAGCTTATGAAATAATTTTAATGAAAAATATAATATATACTATATTATTTTCTGTGCATCTCTGTATTTTTAAATTGTTAATGATTTAACTTTTTTGTTTTTTTGGTGAGGAAGATTGGCCCTGAGCTAACATCTGTTGCCAATCTTCCTCTTTTTGCTTGAGGAAGATTTTCCTGAGCTAACATCCATGCCAATCTTCCTTTATTTTGTATGTGGGATGCTGCCACAGCATGGCTTGTTGAGCAGCATGCAGGTCCTTGTCTGGGATCCGAACCTGTGAACCCCGTGCTGCTGAAGCTGAGCACTTGACATTAACCACTACACCACTGGGCTGGCCCCAATGACTTAACTTTTAATGTAACTATGAATTAAACTATATAAATATGGAACAGAAAGGAAATGCATCACGATAATAAAGTTGGTGTGTTAAGGTGCTGGATTATAGATAATTTTTTTTATTTTCTCTGTTTCCCAAGTTATCTCCTTTTGCCCATTCAGACCCACTCTCTGCCCTGTCCTCAGCTGCAGAGCTGACCAGTAGAGTCTGGTGGATGGGGAGGCCCAGCCAGGGAGCAGAGGGAGGGAGGAGGTGGGGGGGGACATCTCACTCCCTGCAGGAGCACCTTGCACTGCCAGTGACCCCTAAAGGGAGGTCGATGCTCCTCTAGGGCAGCCTCTCCTCAGAACTTTCTTCTTCCGGGTTAGGGCGGCTGCTCCCTCCCCTCTTAGGGGTGGTGACAGCTTTGCTGTCCCTTGAGGTTTCTCTACACCCTCTCCATACCTTTGTAAATTGTCTCTTTATTAAATCCATATAGAATTGTCCTAAATTGACTGTGCCTTCCATTTCCTGCTGAGATACTGACTGACACTGTATTAGTCATGCCTTTTTATTTTCTGTATTTCTAATGCTTTGACAGATGAGGCCTTACTAAACCTGGAGAGACTGCCCCTCCCAGGGCTAGCCAATTCCTGGAGACAGTAAACAACTCACCCGCAAGTGTGCCTTTCATACGCAGATGAACGGATCCTGGGCCCACACCCCCTCCACCACCTTTCTCAAGCTCTTACACTCAGGGCCACTATTCCCCTGCCCTAATTGTCCCAGGGCCGGGCACAGACGACTAGAGACAACCCTTATGCCCCAGAGCCTGCTGAAATCATGCAAACTAGCCAGTCCTCTAGCCCACATTTCCCCTTGCTCCCTCTGCCTCCGGACAGACCAGGTGCTTCCCTGCACTGCCTGCCATGGCCTGGCATGCCCCCTCCCCTTGGGAACTGTGAATAACAAATTATTTTTTTCTATGGCAGTGTCCCGATCTGTTGTCTTCACCATACTTGAATAATAATAAAACCTACATTTAAAAACAGACACAAGTGGTTTGATATTTTTATCATTTTTAAAAAGTGGACAGCGCCCCCCAGAACCTGTGACTTTGCAGAAAAGTCCTAACTGGGAAATGCTACAGCTGTGTGGTAGGTTTTAGCTGGAAAGATGAAAATCTCTCTTTATTTCCCCAACAGCCAGACAGTCCCCCCAATGAGAAATTCTCAAATGCTGTAGTAATAATAATAGATAATAAAAAAGAGCAACTGAAAAATTGAAATATGAAGATTCAGCCTAGTCAGCGGCAGACTAGATGTTTTATGGAGACAATCTTGAGAAAAATGGTTAGAGGGTTATTTTTTTAAAGAAGCTTAAAAGGCAGTGGGGGAAAAAGCAAAGAATAATTTGGAAAGGCATAGTACTTGAAGGTGGTGCTGATATATTAATACATGTTAGAAATGAGTGGCTTGGGAAGCATCAATCTGCCTGAGAAGTGGTCATTTTTCAAGCCTGGATAAATGTAAACCAAAAGCAAATTGTCACAAGTAGATCCGAACGATATATTGGCTAATTTTCATGGCAAAAGCAGGAACAGGAAAAACAATAGATAAGAGCGTCTCTGAGCCTCTTTGCCTGCATTTTAGAAATAAATTTGTTTCTAAAATGAATCCACCCTCAAGTCAGTCTTGCAAAGGAGTTGGGACTGTGCCATGATATTAATGTAGGTACTGAAAAAAATTCATCAGGTCATACATCTCACCCCTGAGATGTTCTGCAAGCAGAAGCAGTAAGACAGTGGGTCTCATGGACCTCCCATCACCCCCTTGCCTTATGAATAACCTTTGTCATTCTGCAGGTAAGGTTCCAGACCTGCATCCTTTGTCACTCCAGTCTTTGCTGTCCCTTTTATGAGCCAGAGGCAGTGAGCACTACACCCAGAGAGCATTTGAGTTAGCAGAGGCTGTGGTCACAGAAATTATTACTGGAGCAGCTTGAATTGTTAATAAAAACTCCAGGAAGCCCAGTAGTTTCTGGGTAGAATATGGAGTTAAGGAGAGGGAAAGGAAACAGAAGGAGGAAGGAAAGGGACGATTTTCAAGAACTGACTCATTTGAAATGTGAAAGGGTAAACGAGTACTTTTCCTTCTGGCCCTTCCTTTTCCCTGAAAATGGAATAGATTAGCAGAGGGGAGAGCTTTCCATTTCTTTCTAGGGTATTGGTATAGACTACTTTTATTTTATTTTATCTATTTTTTTCAGCTTTATTGAGGTTAGACTATGCTTTTAGAACTCTTTGACCACTGTGTTTCTTGTGCCCAATTCCTGATACCTACACAAATGGCTGACACCTTTCTCCCAATTCTACGTGAAAATGGATGCCTGGGATTAAGATCCTGCTTTAGAAAATGTTGTATATACAAGATTTTCTTTGAAGCACTTTTTTTTTTTTTTTTTTTTGTAAAATCAAAAGATTGGAAACAACTTTAATGGTCATCAATAGGGATTTGGTTAAATAAATTATAGTCCATTCATTCTGAGGCAGTGAGCTCTGATGCAGAGGGCATTTGAATTATCAGAGGCCATTTTTAATGAGGAATGCTCTTTATATGGAAAGATGTTCACAATATAATTTTAAATAGCAAAAGAAGATTCAGAACATTTTGTATAGCATGCTAACATTTGTGTAAAAAATATGTATATTCTTGTATGTGCAAAAAGAAGGCACTGAAAGAAAAAAATGAGAAACTGATAACTGGTGGTCCAGGAAGGGGACTTTGGTGGCAGGAGGACAGCGGTGAGAAGGAGCCACTGTGATGTTGAACCATGAGAATATATTACCTATTCAATAAGCAAATTAATAGGATTTAATTTAAAAAATCTCTGCTTTATTTATCTTGCTATAAAATAGGATTCCTGGTGTTTCCATTCTCGGCCATCTCTCTAGTATATCTGATGTTCCTGTTAGCTTTTCTGGAATATTTCTTGAACATGGGACTGATAGAGAGGAGCATAAATTGAATTTTGCTTATATGACATATTTTAAACTTATTTATATGTATGCCTTCAAATCTCTATGTATAGTATGTGTGTGCTTGTTGTTGGGTCTGTATATTCCAAATCAACCATTGACAGCCAAAGGTGCCAATGTGTAAAAGGGCCGGAAATTGCTATATCTGTTCTGAGGGAGTGTATAAGCCAGTCTGCCTGCTCTTACAGAGTCATGTTGGGGAGTAGTATGAGAGAAGACTGAAAAAATGTTGGGGCCAAATTATGAAGGGCTTTGCATGTTGCTAGGACTCCCAAACTAGGGAGTTTGGTCTTTACTCTGCTGGCCAAGGAGATCCACTGGGGATCTGCGAGCAGGGGAGAGAGGTAGTCAGATCAGTGTCTAGAAAGAGGCAATGGTGGTGAGGTCTGGACAGACCTAGCCAGTCCAGAGGACCCAGGAGGGAAGGCTCCTCCAGTTCAGGTTTTCCTTCCCAAGGATAGAATATCTCACATCCAAGGGTCACTGACACATACCATGCAGTTTATATATATATATATTTTAAAAATTGAGGTAGACTGGAGTTGGAAGCAGCAATGTAACACAGACTGGGAAATTATATTTGTAAAACCAATAATGAGCTGTAAGAGGCATCAGAGAAAAAAAAAGCTCAGACAAGAGAGGTCAGAGTAGCTACAAGCCTCTCAGAGAAGGCCTCACACAGTCCTCAACACGTCCTCAGCCAGAGCCAACTCAGCAGAGCTTTGTACATCAACTCCCAGGGAACTTGTTCCCCACTTCATCCAGCTCAGAGAGACAACAGAGCAAAGGAAATTCCACTCCAGTAGCACAAATCCAACAGCCTCTTTCATCCCTGTCCAATGGCGCCCTCAGGTTGGTTCCAGACACCTTGATGAGAGGTGGTCTGTTTTGAGGGTTAAATGACACAATGTGTGTCAAGCACTTACCACAGTGCCTGGCCTGTGGTTGAATCTCAGAAAATGGCAGTTACTACTGACAAAGCCATGAAGTAGAGGTAATAATTATTACCACTTAGTAGATAAGGAAACTAAGGCTCAGAGAGGTTAAGTAACTTGCTCAACGTTACTGGCAAGAAAGGGAAGGAGCCTGGATTAGAAGCTTGGTTGCTTTGAATTCAAAGCCCCTGTTCTTCCCACGCCCTCAGGCTACTTCACAAATAAACTTGAAACCTGGATTCAAATCACACCTTAAGATGCTTGAGGGCTGAAGGGCTTTGTTTACAACAGTAGATACAGTGCTTCCTATTTTCAGTAGTAGCCCACGTGGCAAATTACAGAAAAAGGAGAAAACAAGCAAACATTTCCAGGACCTCCAACCCATCCAGTCTCACTGGTGAGTGCAGCAGACAAGCAAAATGTACAGGAAAGGATTCCGGAAGGTTCTGAACCATTCTGATGTGTTGAGATAAAATGATCTTAGAAAAATTCAATCCCAATTTTGCCTCATATGTATATTACTGATGTCCTTTCTTGGTATCTTTATGTTAATGGAAATCAGAAGATTTCATGATGGAAATCACAGATTTCATAGTTTTAGGAAGAACTAGTGAAATGTTAACCAGTCTCTTAACAGTGTCCTAATTAATCATATCTTAACAATTGCAATTTGAAAAGACCTTTTTTACCATACTGGGGAGAGTCTTCTGGAGCAGGGATTGGTAAACCACAGCCTCTGGGCCAAAGCCAGCCTGTTGCCTGCTTTTGTAAATAAAGTTTTATTGGAACACGGCCACACTCATTCGTTTATGGCTTCTTTCATGCTACAAAGGCAGACTTGAGTAGTTGCAACAGAAACCACATGGCCTGCAACGCCTAAAATATTTACTAGCTGACCTTTTATAGAAAAAGTTTGCCAGCCTCTGCACTAGAGGTATGTACAAAAACTAAGTGGAGCATTTTTGTGCTCCAACATCCTAACACACATTATTTCAAAACACTGTCTGTCTCCACTGCTGTATGTGTCTTAACATCTGGAAAATAAGTACCTTTTATATGGATACTGTGTATACTCATCTCTTGGAATGACTTATGCTGTTGGGTAAAACGTGTTTAAATTTCCCTTGCTGGACAAATAGTCTGAGAATCTTGTCTCAAATGAATATGTTTGGGAGAAAAATATATTCCCCAAAAGTCTTTTTGGACAAATGTGATGTGGAAGAAAAAGGGCTCTGAAATCCCTGGGGTGGGACCAGGGGATTTATGGGCTGACCAGGCTGGGGCTGTGCCCTACCTTAGCACCTGAGTGAGAAGCTTACCAATCCCTAACTCTTCTCCAACCCAGACCTCAAGCAGCAGAGAACATCAAGAGCATAAAGCCCATGGGCCACATTTTCTGTCACTGTAGTCTTCTGAATGGCCTAGAGATGCCAATGGACACCTGGCCTTGCTCACTCATGCCTCTCCTGACAGACAAAGCAGCTAAGGTAAATCTAAGTCCATCATATCCGCTCTTTAAGCCTCAGAGTCCAATCCAGGAAAGAGTGTCCTCAGACCTAGGCTTGACGCATAGACGTGGGGGAGAGTGGGAAGGAAATAGAAATAACTCATTTCCCATGGCATCCACTCTACAAGCTTGGGTAAGTGTGACTGATCAACTTAATGTAGGTTGGGAAGGAAATTAGTCATTAGAATAAGAGCTGAAAGTTCTAAGTTTTCTCTATCAGTGCTTCAGATAGAACAAGTCATCTGTTTTACCTGAAAATTCCAGTGTCAGAGCTTCCGTTTCTCTAACCTCTGCAGGGGCTAAGACTTGGGTATCATTATTAGTCATTTGCACTCTAGTATGTAGAGAGGGCCTAAGACCAGATGTTCTTGGGGACATGGGCACACTGGGGAGCAAGGCCTTCAAAGGTGGGCACGAGAGGCTTGTCAAGGCCAGAGGGGACTTAGAATACAAGCTTTACACATGTCCTAGGCCAGCCCTATCTCACATTCCCTTTTTCCACTGCCTCACTACACAACAATGCCTTCATTAATGAAAGCTCTGGGGATGAAACTCCTTTACAAGGAATATGGTGTGTTAAAACAAAAAACAGCTTCATAAATCACAGTAAACTGTGCTGCAATATATTAGTGGTTCAGCTGCAATATTCCTGCTGATCTATGCAGTCAGGGCACAAATCTCTTCAGGCACAGTTTTGATTCATTCCCCAAAGTTGAAGGAAAACAGAGTCTACCCTCTCTCATGGGAGTCTCTATCTCCCCTCCTTCAGGTATTCTGAGACCTCTTGCTCTCTGACCCTCCTAACCACGAAATTCATACAACAAAATTATTTATTGAGGGCCCACTAAGTACCAGATAAGGGGATTTAGTGATTAAACACACACACACACACACACACACACACACACACACACTCCCCGCATTTACATGCAGTGAGAAATTAAGCAAACATTCACACTAATGTATCACAAAGTATGATACAGGTTGTGAAGAAAAAGAATAAAATGGTATGAAATCACATTAGAAGGGAATCTGACCAATTTGAAGGGGAGAATGGCATTGGAACATGTGTAAAATTCCTAAGGTGGGAAAGAGTTTGGTCTCTTCAGGGAACTAAAAGAAAGGAAAGTACATCTGCCCAGAGAATGAGTGGCAGAAGCCCAATAGGTATGCTGGCAGGATCATGGGGAGCCATGGGGTCATGCCAGGGATTTTAGTCTTTATTGTAAGAGCACATGGTGATCCCCAGAAGAGTTTTCAGAAGAGGGGTTATGAGATCAAATTTGCATTTTAAAGAAAATTTTATTTATAGACAACAGATTGGAGGGAAGGAAGAGTGGATGGGGGAGACAGGAGGCTGAGAAGTAGTGGAGATGAGAGGTGATGCTGACAGACTGGGTGGCAGTGGTAGATTTAGAACAATGTGGATTCTGAGCATATAGGGGTAAACTCAGTGGCACTTGGGTCTGATAGGAAATGCTGTGAGGGGCAGGAAGTATCAGGATGATTCCAAGTAGGTTTGTCTTGCTCCATGGCCGGAGATGCCACAAACTGGGATGAGGAACATGGAGAAGGACCTGGATTTGGAATGGAAGGGATGATCAGCATTATTTGCTTACAGATAACTGATTACAATTTGCAAAAAATTCACTTCAGTCTATTTACATTTAAAATCTTTGAACTCTGATTGGGAAGTTGCAGGATTTATCTTCTATTAATAGAAGTGAGCAGAGAAATGTTGTGGGGGAAGGAGACTTCGATATCATAATTATAACCTCTTCTGCTTTCTAAGGGGGTCTCTGTGGTTGCTGGGCACACTGATACCAATGCATAGAGACAAGGCTGAATTGCTGTGTGCCATCAAAGAGTGAAAAAGTTGAGGTCTTGAGGGAAAATCCTCAAGATCATGCACCATGTGAAGTGGGGTTGAACAAAGCAGGTTCCAAGGAATGCCAGGAGGGTGAGGGGGCGGAGGGGCTCCGGAGAAGAGAAATGTGGAAAGAGGAGTGGAAGCAGTGTCCTCTGAGGGGTGCACCGCAGAACCTCTTCCACATCTCCCCTCTGAACTCATCCGTGGATTTTCCTTTGTGCACCATGGAGAGAGCTGACAGCCGGGTTACATGGAGGCCAGGGTGAAACTGAACCACTCTCAGGGTGACCGGGTTGAGGTTGACCTGCAGAGAGGAAGGTCTGCACGTGCTTGCCTCCTGGTTCAGTCTACCCTTTCAGTGATTGAAGACAAGGGAATGGAAGAAAAAGAAAAAGAAAGGAAGGAAAAAATGAGGAAATGGAAAGCCATGCAAAGGGAAGGAGGGGTACATTATTAGATTGCTGTTCTCTGTCCTCTTTTAAATTGAAAATATTCTAGGAGAGTAGGACACTGTATATTAAATTAACTCATACTAAGGCAAAAGTTAGTGACCTTCAAAAGGAGGATGGCATGTTGACCTCCCCTCCCCCCCCTTTTTAGGCATTGTAGTGGTGGCGTGTGGATCTGTGTGCTGACTCATATATTTATTCATTCTTCATCAAAATTTTATTGAGTACCTCTTCTGTGTTAGGCAGAGGTACAAAGATGAAAGACATGATGTTTTTATTCATTCGCAGGGAATTTACCATTTAGTGGAAGGGAAGCAAATGGGCAGAAATAATTCAATATGATCCTTGCTGTAATAGGGAATAGGAGAATAAAAAAGGGGCTTCTGAGTCAGCCTGGAGGACTGCAGGAATGCTTTATCCAGAAGGTGAAACTTGAAGAAAGAATTTTCCCAGCAGGAGATGATGGTGGGGTGAGGAGGGAAGCTATTTCTGGTATTGAAGCAAAAAAAAAAAAAAAGAGAAAAAAGATTTGGGGCTGATTTAAGCAGAAAATGTAACTTACTGGAAGAATATTGACTAGTTCGTAGAATTGCCAAGAATGCTGCAAAGCCACTTTTGGAAAACGGGACAGGAGTAGGTTTGGCTAGGCAAAGTCCAAGATCATGGCAGAATGATGCCACAAAACCAGTCTGGTGTAGATACTACTGTCACTGCTGCTGAACAACCATAAACTCCAATTGTAGCCCTGGTGCTGCTGCCCTTAGCAATCTGTGCAGCTGTCTTTTTGGCCTCTGCTCACCACCGGAATGGATCCTTACCCACACAGCTTCTTTGCATTAATAGCTCAGATTGAAAGTTGGGGATGGGCACATCTGATTGGCTAGGCCTAGGTGACATGCTGTCTCCCTAGGGAGTCTAGAAAAGCAAATATGTGGCTTTTTCAGCTTCTTTGATAGAGATGGGGGGGTGAGATGGATTTCAGCCTCACACTTTGATTCAAAAAGAAAGCAAGACCCCTAAATAGGAAGGGAGTTCAAATGATGGGCAGCCTTCTTCTCCACATGAGGGGAGAAGGATGAAGGCAAGAGAAGGATATTCCAGGTAATCGTCTGTGAACATGTAAAAAGGTTCAAAGGCATGAGCCAGCATGCAGTGCTGGGAGGCCTTCTACTAACCCAGAAAGAGATGGGAGAGAAGGGAAGGAAGGCTGGGGAGGGAGACAGGGGACTTGTTTTGAAGGCCTTTGCCTACAAGTTTCGACTTTACTGTTAGAGTGTGGCAGTTACAGTTAGTTGCCCACTCAGTCTCCATCCATCTTTCTTCCTGACCAATGGAATTCTGATTTTCATTTGGGTAGCAATACACCCAGCTGAAAACACTTACTTCCCTAGAATTCCTTGTAGCCAGAGGTAGCCATTTACAAGTAAATGAGACATAAACTTAGGGTTCTTGTCTCTCCCCTTCATAGGTAAATACAGATGTGAGGTCTGGAGGTAGAGCACCCATCCTAGGACGATGAGACAGCAAGCAGGGGATGAGGCCTATGCATAAAAAATGACAGAGCAGAAATATGGAAAGAGCCCTGTTCCCTGTTCCATCTGAGAATTGCCTACTCCCAGATTTTTTGAGACAAACCCGTATGTGTTTAAGTCACTAGAGTTGGGTGTTCTGTTATTTGCCGCTGAATGTGATCCCGAGTGAAAGAGGGAAGGAGACCAGCTAGGAAACTAATATAGTCATTTATAAGCAACTTGAATGGGGGCAGAAGAGGTGGGGATTGGGCAGAGAGGATGGATTGAAGATGTGAATGTGGTGAATGTACATGTTCAGCCGAGTCTCACTTGGGATGGGGGCTGTGTGAGTGGAATCTACCTCAGGTACCACAGAAAACTATCCTCAGCCTTGAGGTGTTAGGGAATCCATAAGAGCACCTGGAAAGCATGCAGTAGAAGAGAGATGGTGAAACTGGGCAAAAGGGAGCAGAAAGGGGAAGCGCTGGGTCTCAAAGACTAACCTCACAATTGTCTTTTATTGTTAAGAAAATACTGGGTCGGCCGGCCCCATGGCTTAGCGCTTAAGTGTGCGCGCTCCACTACTGGCGGCCCGGGTTTGGATCCCGGTGCGCAGGGATGCACCGCTTCTCCCGCCATGCTGAGGCCGCGTTCCACATACAGCAACTAGAAGGATGTGCAGCTATAACATACAACTATCTAGTGGGGCTTTGGGGGAAAAAAAGGAGGAGGATTGGCAATAGATGTTAGCTCAGAGCCAGTCTTCCTCAGCAAAAAAAACAGGAGGATTAGCACGGATGTGAGCTCAGGGCTGATCTTCCTCACAAGGAAAAAAAATAAAAAGGAAAATACTGGGTCAATGTAAAAATTTTAGAAAATGCAGTTAAGCAAAAAACTATGTTAAGAAAATTAACCACCCCCCAATCCCACCACCCAGAGATGATAACTACTGCCAACATTTTGGTTATTTCTTTGCAGCCCCCATTCATTCCCTCTTACTCTCCCATTCTTGCCACATAAATGATTATATGAATGAATTGTTTAACAAAAATGTGATCATAATATATGTTGTTTTCCAACCTGTCCAACTTTTTGCATTTGGGAATGCATAGGGAAGTCCTTCCATGTCATTAATATCATTTTAGTGGCTACATGCATAGTGTTCCATTATGTGGATGTATCTATCATGCTTTAGAAGTTGAACTTGTAAAGGTTTTTGTTTTCTCCCACTTCACATCACTTTTGGATGTGGTGGGGGAACCGTCGGCCGTGATTCTGGGATGGAAGGAGAGGTAGCATTAGCCTCGCCTCAGTTTTAATGAGATGATAGCTTATTTGCGCTGTGATAGCTTCAAAACTTCCGCCAGTATTTATATTCATTTTATTTTTATTTTGCGAACTTGCTCCAAACACTGAGGAACAAGAATCAAGAACTGTTAGCTTACCGTTTAGGACAAAAAAGGCCTCTCCTTTCAGCGTATACAGCGTATGTTTGCAGCACTGACATTTACTGGCTTTTCTTTGGGACAGTAAACTTCTCTGTAGATGAGTTGTTTAGAGGGCAGGTATAGGAAATACAGCAGGAAGCATGAAGCGTATCATTTGAGGGCGTCAAATTTTAAAAGTGGAAAACAGAAGCCGCCTGCTTCCGCAGCGAGCAGGGTTCGAACCTGCGCGGGGAGACCCCATTGGATTTCAAGTCCAACGCCTTAACCACTCGGCCATCGCTGCCACGGAAGGAGAACAGAGGCGGGGACACTTTAGTGTAATAAGAACTGCGCGCACGCGCGCCAGACTCGCGAGTGGGCGGGGCCTACAACCCTTTGGTGCTCTTCTTGGTGAGAGGCGGCCGGGGTTGACCGCTCAAATTGCAGCGAGTACATCGTGGACGCGAAGAAATAATAGCAACTCCGTTAAGTAGTTTACTTTAAGTAAACTCCTTTAAGTAGAAGGCCTTAGAAACCTTCTTCCTTCGCTGCGCTCCGAAAATCGCAACCTTGCTTGGCTTCTGGTAGTTGATCTGGTTTTTGCCCTCCCGCTTCTTCATTAGGTCATTGAGGGAGCTGTGAAACAAAGATCTGTCCCGTTCAGTGCTGCGGGCCCGCGCTCTGGAAAATTTCTGCGTTTCTTTGAGAGGATGCTGCTCCGGCTGAGTTTCCCGCGGTGGCCCGGTCGCCTTGAGCCTTCCTCTTTCTGCGGAATGTGAGGGAGGCTTGAGGAGTCGGGCAGTGGGCTCGCCTTTTCCGGGCTCCTACCCATGCAGTCATCTCTCATTCTCCTCTCCCAATAATCCCTTCATTGCTGAGGCCTCTTGGAAGAACTTGGGCCCCAAGTTTGGTCTCAGCTCTCAAGTGATAGGGAGACTTGGAGGTGGTTTGAAAACCAAGTTCTGCGCATTAGGTCTGCATTCTACCTTTAAATGCCATTAATTTCCTCCCTTATTAAGTGTAGCTACTGCACTAGGTGTTTTATTTGCGTTATGTCGTTAAAGCTTGCAGAACCGGGTAGGTATTATCATCGCCCACCTCAGAGAACTAAGCCTGGGAACGAGGCCCTTGGGTTGGCGCGGCTCATTCCAGAGCGCATGCGCAGCTCCTACCTGGTGCACGTGGCGCCACGCAAACCGGAAGTTCTGTTCATGGACGATTTGGGAAAAATAATAGGAGCCCTTTTGCTAGTTTAAAATTCTAAAAGTGTTCATGGAAACTTCGCTGTCTTTCTCTTAATGTTACATTTCATATTAAGGCAGGAAAGCAAATCCTTGCCCTTTGGAAGTTGATGTTAAGTTACCTCATTTGATAGTTGTGTGAATTTTCTTGAGAGCTTTCAGTACCATTTTTCTTAACTAAATTATGATGCCAAGTGTCTAAACCGATTTAATTGTGGAAGGAGAGCAAAATACTTGGGAATTGTTAGAATCAGTTTTATCTAATTTGAGGTTGTTGCTTTTAGAAATTTTATCTCTCTTTTAATTTGATAAAGCTGCAGGAGTGGTCCCAATTTCTCTATGAATACTATAGGGGAAGAAAGTTATTCCCAAATTCCCAAGCATAAGTTTTATCATGTATATGAACTTTAGTTGCACTTTTCCAATAGTTACTGTCCAAGAAGAAGTAAGTTTTTGTCTTTTTATTCTGTTGGATTATACGTGTGTTCTGAGATAACCTATGGTTTAATCTTACTGTTTTATTAAACCTATGGTTTAATCTTACTGTTTTATTAGTTGTATCTTGATTTTGAAGTCTTTTTTTATTCTTTTCTTCTGTGCAATTGAATGGTGGTAATATTTACTGAAAGCTCTTTCTCTTCTTTGACCTCCCCTTCCCCTTTTGAGAATTGTCATCACTTGCTTAAAAGCTTGACAATAATGGGAAATGATTATAGTTAAAATAGTTCAACCAAAAATTCTATGAGGTTTTTTTTTTTTTTTTTGAGGGGAAAGGAAGAATGCAAAGGAAAAGAATCTATTACAAAGTTAGGATGTGTATTTGGTGAGAACAATTGTGATTAAAATTTGTTTGCAGCATTTCAAAAGTGAAATACCTACATTTAATATTTAATTTTCAGCTTGAGTTAATGTAGGCTTTTCAAAAAATGGAATCGTCTTTTTGCTAGTTTATCATACTGCTAAAATGAGCCAAGAGATCAAAAGTATGACATATTTTCAAAAAGTGTGAATTTCCAAATGAGTTCTTTTAGATCCAACCTTAGGTCTTTAGCATTGCCATTTAATGCAGTGAGTGGCAGGTAAGGGAGAAAGAAGTAAAATACTTATGTTCCCAAACAATTATAATGTAAATATATTATGATTCATGACAATAACACAATACAATATAGATTTGTAACCATGGACATTTTACTGTGTATAGGTCACCTGGTGATTCTGATTGCCTCCTCCTCCATGCCACCCCCAGATTCTGTTCCTTTATGTGGTAGTTTTATTAAGATAATATTGGGTCTGGAAGGCACCTATCTTGTGGCTTTCTCTGAAAACCTTTCTTGATGCCACTTTCAGAGGCAGAATACTGAGAGGGGTGGGGGATGTGTTTGGGAGCAGTATGGCGTTTCTTTGTTCTTTTATAGCAAATCAAAATTTATTTTGAATTATTTTGGTGGGGATTTTTTTTGGAATTTAAAAAAATCATAGAATTTTAATGCTGGAACACATTAAAGCTAGGCCAATCTCAATATTTACAGACAGGAAACTGTGGTCCATGTGTGGCTTGTCTAAGGTCACATAGCTAATTAGTGGCAGATGCAAGACTATAATTTGTTATACTAGCCCAGTGTTCTTACTAGATTTTGTTGCCCTCATGTATTCTCTGTAAGTCTCTGGCTCAGTGGCATGTAGATCAAGATGTGTATATATGGCAGAAGCTAGAGCCAACGGTAGAGGAGAGTTGTGAGTTCAATGTTGAAGGCCTATGAGATGTCAGATACTGAATATATTGTGGTGGATAATTTTTGTTCTTCCTTATTCCAGTATCCATCCTCCCAACTGATAATGGCACTTCAGTTGCCCTTAAGGAAGACCTTCCCTTCCCCGTTGGATACAACCTTGCTTCAGCTGTTAATCAAGGTATCCCACTCTCCTCTGGCCAAGGGTGAGCATGTGACTTACATTGGTTTTCTGTTGCCATGTAACAGGTTACCACAAATTTAGTGGCTTAAAACAACATGAATTTATTATCTCACAGTTTGTGTGGGTCAGGAGTTTGGTCATGGGTATGGTTGTGGGTCCTCCCCTCAGGGTCTCACCAGATGGTGACAGGTCAAGGCGGTGACTGGGACTTCAGTCTCATCTCAGTCTTGGTGTTTTCTTCCAAGATCACTAGTTGTTGGCAGATTTCAGCTCTTGTGGTTGTAGGACTTGTTGACTGTCAGTGGAGGAACATTCTTAGCTCCTAGGGGCTGCCCACTGTACCTTGCCATGTGGCCCTCTCTACAGCATGGTAGTTGGCTTCTTTAAGGCCATCAGGAGAGTTGTTCTCTAGTCTACTACAATGGAGTTTTATACAATATAATGTAATCACAGAAGTGACTATTGTATCATATTGACAAATCCTGCTCAAGTGAGGGGAACTATATATGATGTGTACAGCAGGGGCAGGAATCTTGGGAGTTAATCTTAGAATCTTGCTTACCACACAGCTCAAGCTGGGCCAATCAGACCCTCTCAAAATCCCTGTTCTTTCCGTTACATAATTGTATTTTTATGGGCATCCCACACAAAACACACACATAGTAACCAATGAGAGGTGATCAGAGTCTGGAAATTTTAACTTAGCTGCCTTGTGTGCTTTTGTTCTTCATTTGAAAGGAATAGAGTTGGCAACAACTACAGAGTTTTAGAGGCTTAGCCACCATTCAAGATTCTTGAATTTAATTGTATATTGATGGGAGAATAACTCTAGCTGTACATTTTGGACAATATATATAAGGGGACTTAGTTCAGGTTGGCCAAAAAAAATTACTAAGTTATTGGCAGCAAAACTCTCATGAAGATTTAGTTGGTAAGTTACGGGCATCGTGAAAAGTGATGGAAATAATTATCATGGAATTGCTGCATTGCAAATGACGATACCTTTGAAGCCTAAGCAATTAATTGCGGGTTGCTTTTTAGTCATTATATTACTTATGCATATATATTTGAAGAGGACTGGAGATATTTCCTAGTCAGCACTAGAGTAACATATTTATAGGATTTTCCTACCTAATTGGTCCCCTAATGCCATGACCAATTAAGAATTAAGAAATAGAATCAAGAAGGATGGAACCTTCTCTTCTTCAAGGATGTGATGCCAGTGTGATATTCAACCTTGGGTTCTCAAAGTAGTACCCGTCAACTTTGGAATAGCAGCGATCTGGACCTACTGACATCTTAATCTACTTTTAAGCCCAATTAATTATCAAAGGGCAGAATAAATTTATTAAGAATGAAATTTTAGGGCGGCCCCGTGGCTTAGTGGTTAAGTGCGCGTGCTCCGCTACTGGCGGCCGGGGTTCAGATCCCAGGCGCGCACCGAGGCACTGCTTCTCCGGCCATGCTGAGGCCGCGTCCCACATACAGCAACTAGAAGGACGTGCAACTATGACATACGACTATCTACTGGGGCTTTGGGGGGGGGGAAAAAAAGGAAGAGGATTGGCAATAGATGTTAGCTGAGAGACGGCCTTCCTCAGCAAAAAGAGGAGGATTAGCGTGGATGTTAGCTCAGGGCTGATCTTCCTCACACACACACAAAAAAATCAACACTTAAAAAAAAAAAAAGAATGAAATTTTATACCCAACTTATTTTTAAGAATTGAATTGATGCCGTATAAAACTCTCTGGATTGGCTCTCTATATAGAATTATGGTAGTGGGATTTCCAAAGGCAACTGAAATTAAGAACAGAGATCATAAAAATAATTTTAAGGATTACATCAAAATACAGCTATGACCAATGTATTATGGCTATAACTGACTGGGAGACAACTAGATCCAGAGACTAGTCTTTTTATAACTTTAAGAAATTATAACTTTAACACTGTCCTACTTCTTTACAAAAGAATGCTGTCTTCTGCTAATTCTGATTTCTCTTTGCGGCTATTAAATTATATAGGAAAATCAAGTCTTGATCTTAGAGGTCTCTTTTATGCTCGTGCCTTAAATATACAAAGACGTCTCCTAAAGATTTGTTGTTTAAAGCTCCCATGGTTTGAGGTAGTTTGTTAAACAGAAATACAGAACTAATGCATTCAGTTTTTTCCCCCCATAATCAGATTCCTTTGCTCACTTCCATGTTTCTATCAAATATTTCCTGTTCATCTAGCATGTGGGAAAGTACTCATGATTCATGAAAATTTCTAGCACAGTGCTTAATATATACCAGGTACTTGATACGTGATAATTCTCTTTTTGTTATGAAACAATATAATAATGTTAATGAAAAGTTTGAAAAAATAAAAAAAAAACAACTCAACCCACCTAAGGCATTTTTTTGGTATTTACTTTGTCTTTCCCCTTATACTTACATATTTTTTTACATATTTTTAATTGTGTATGTGACAATTTTTCTGCTTTTGTTTTATTGAGATAAATCACATAACATAAAATTCACCATTTTAATCATTAAACTGTACACTTTAGGGGCTTCCAAAATATTCATGATGTGCAGCCATCACCACTCTCTATTAGAGAACATTTTCATCATTCCAAAAGGAAACCCTGTACCCATTAAGCAATCACTCCCCACTCCCCCCAATCCCTGGCAATCACTAATCTGCTTTCTGTCTCTATAAATTTGGGTGTTCTGTACATTTCATATAAATGGAATCATACAGTATGTGGATTTTCATGTCCAGTTTCCTTCACATAGCATAATGTTTTCAAGGTGAATCCATGTTATAGCATGTATTACTACTTCATTTCTTTATTTTTGTGTATATGTGTTTTGACAATATTTCACTGTTACTTCCCTTTAAAAAATTGTAATACAGTATATGTAACATAAAACCTATCACTTTAACTATTTTCAAGTATACAATTCAAGGGCATTCAGTACGTTTACAATGTTGTACAACCATCACTACTATCCATTTCCAGAACTTTTTCATCATCCCAAACAGAAACTCTCTACCCGTTATACAATAACTCCCCATTCCTCCCTCCCCTCGGCTCCTGGTAATCTCTATTCTACTTTCTGTCTCTATAGGTACCTCGTATAAGTAGAATCACACAATATTTATCCCTTTGTATCTGGCTTATTTCATTTAGCATAATGTTTCCAAGGTTTATCCATGTTGTAGCGTGTATCAGAATTTGATTTCTTTTTTGGCTGAATAATATTCCATTGCATATATATATATATATATATATATATATATATATATATATATATATATATATACACACCACATTTTGTTTATCCATTCATCTAATGATGGACAATTGGGTTGTTTCTGTCTTTTGATTATTGTGAATAATGCTGCTGTCAACATGGGTGTACAAGTATCACTTCATATTAAGAAAAATAGGACAATTAATTTGAATTATTTAAAATGTAGAGTTAATATTTGAACGAAGTTTAGGGGAATTTTAATTGATTGGCCAGAAGAAGAGAAAGGGAAAGGTTATGTAATAAGGTGTCAAGTCTGTAAGTGGGTATTGCATAGATGATGGGAGGAACTGAAACTACACCTGGAAGGGGTTAGGCTAGACATAGTAACAAAATCCCCGTGTGGTTGTTATGAGACATTAGAATAAATTCCCTGGTGGAGGATAAGTGTTTTCTGAAAATCTGTCTCCCTCTGAATGGTCCAGGTGCTGCCTTTTCTTAGAAAGCAAAACTCTAAGTTCTGAAGGATAGGGGCTGTGGCTGCTTCTTTTATTTAATCTCTTAAGACCAGAGCCAAATTTAGGTTCTGGCCACCAGGGAGCTTCCCAGAATTGTTTACTTATAAGTGTTACTAAAACATTAATGGCAATATAGTGGGATGTAGAAAGTTGTGTTTTCCAGAATGCCTCTCAGGAAGGAAAGTAAATATGGTAGGAAGGAATAAGGTACTTGGAGTGGTGGAGGGGCCGGCAATGGGGTGTTTGTGGTGGACATGCTCCAGTAACAAAAGGTGTTGCTAAATTATTTTCTGAGAAAGGTGTATCTAATTGTATACTTTCCACGGAAGGTGAGTCCAGCTCTTACTTTGTTGAGTGGCAAGTACACGTTTAAGGCAGAACTGAATTATTTTGAGCAGTAGAAGAGACTGCATACCACCAGAAGTCCTCCTTGTCACCCTTCTCCAAGCAGAGAGCAGCCCCTTCCCTAAATGTTGAATAAGAGCACCGAGGTGAGGTATGAGTATGATCCAGGAAGGAAGAGTAGGTAGACGGCGAGGATTGAGGAATCCAGAATTCCATTGTACATGTATTATATTTGAAATGCCTTTGACACATTCAAACATATTTATTGTGATTTGACTTGGTACCCTTTTGGGAACAATCGAATCTTATGAACTGGAAGTATAGTGGCAACTTTTCAAAGAAAATTTGTGTGGGTTGTTTCATTTTATAATCTCACCTTTACCAAAACTGAACTTCAATATTTTTTTAAATTAAAAATTTAAGTAAACCTGTGTAATACAAGTACGTTGATGGTCTAGTGGTCTCACCACCATTGCCCGGGGTTTGTTTCCTGGTCAGGGAACCACACCACCCGTCTGTCAGTTATACTGTGGCAGCTGCTTGTTGCTGTGATTCTGAAAGCTATGCCACCAGTATTTCAAACAGCAGCAGAATTACCCATGGTAGACAGGTTTCATTGGAGTTTCCAGACTAGACAGACTAGGAAGAAGTACCTGGCCACCCACTTTAGAAAAAGAAGAAATTGGCCATGAAAACCCTATGAATAGTAGCGGAACATTGTCTGATACAGTGCTGGAAGATGAGAAGATAGTGCAACAAGACTGGGCAGGGTTCCGCTCTGCTCTACCCAGGGTCGCTAGGAGTTGGAATCCACTGGATGGCACTAACAATACAGGTTCATGGGTGACTCATTACAATTCCTTCCACATTATTTGATTTTTTTTGTGTGTGTGGGGGGAGTATATATATTACATAGCTAACCAGTTATATTTTTAGCTATGTAATGGGCAGGAGACTGTGAACCTGCTATTGCTCCCATCTCTGTGCACGTCCCCCATAAACACTGTTCCAGGTTTGGTGTGTTTGCTCTCTGATCATTTAAGAGCTCGACTTGTTTACTCAACTCTACAATTTTAATGGAGTCTTGAGAGGGAGAGAAGATAAGGGTGTGCTCAATTTGTCGTCTTTAACCTAATTCTTAATATTTTCTTGATAAGTTATATTGCACAGTTTTAATACTCAGGTCTTGTAGAGTTACATGGACAAATGAAAAAATAATGAGAAACTAATTTGTTGTGAGAGAGAAAGAAGAATTTTATCTAAGTTCATACTCAGAAGAATATCTTGATTACAAAACGGCTGCCCATTTTTGGGTTATTGGCTCATTATTCAAGTAAATATGTATTAAGATTTAGGGCCGTTCTATTACTGATGAGCTCTGAAATGAAAAGTTATATTTTTTAATCCTAAACAGAGTGTACTTTTAAATAGAAAGTTATATCAATAATAAAAAGTGCTTAGAACATATAAAAGGGGCTTCCCAGCTTGGGTGAAATTAGTAATGTGGTTTTTATGATCAAGAAGATAAAGTCAACAATGGTTGTAAAAATTATAATTTTTGAGATTTTTATGACACTTTTTTCCTAAGACTATATCCCATTGAGATGGTCAAATAAGATTTTAACTTAAGTGAATCAATATCTATTTACTCATAAACATTTTTTAATTTAAGCACATTTAAATAATTGTTTTATGTAGCATTATACTTTTGTTTGATTTTTAAAACACAAGCCCAACAGTTAGTGTTACAGAAGTCTATAAATATTGTTTTTTCAATTAAGCTTTACTTTTTATCTAATGGTAAAAACACTTGTTAAAAGCTAACTGGTGCTTTTTTTAATGAAAAAAACAGCATTCCCTACCCCATGCTCCCCGTTCTTGTGTCTCACTCTCCAGATACAATAACCACCTTTAACTCTTATAGTTGTTTATTCTGGTATTTACTTCCGTCTTTCTAAGCAATATTCTTATACTGCTGTTTCTTGAATTTTTAGTTTCAGATTTTATCTCTTGACTTTTTACTATAAAATATAAGCCTTCAGCTTTTTTTATACATTCCTCCTTTTTCCATATCTTACCTTCAAATTATATGATGATATTTGGTTAAAACAGTATTCAGTGTTTATATTATTATGATTAAGTAATTATTATTCATAGCTAAGCCACATATTATGCTATGATTAAATTTCCTTTCTACTAGAACCGTTGTTTTCCCAGGCATTAATGATTATATTGTTCTTCTTTGCTTAATTTTCTGTATGATTATCACTAATTCATCCCTAAATTCTGACAGAACTATAAATCTCTCATATTTAAACACATCAAGTGTTCTATTAGATTTCTCTCCCTCTCTCTCTCCCTTTTTCCTCCGTTCCTCCTTCCCTTCCTTCCTTCTTTCCCTCTGTCTCCCTCCTTTCCTCCTTCCTTTCTTTCATCCAGGTATCCCTTCTGGAGCCTTCTATCCTCCGCTGCAATCTGGCCACGTGCTCTTAAGCCTGCTGCTCACCTGTCATCCTGGGATCTCCCTTCCGTTCTCTCCTGTAATGTATTCTGTTGTTTCCTGGATCACGTCTTCCTCTTTCATGGTTTACTTTCTCTGTTTAGGGGAGCATGTACTCTAGTAGCTTCCTCAGAAAGGGTGAACGAGAGGGAAAATATGTTTTTCAACTTTGCACATCTGAAAATATCTTTATTCTTGCATGTGTTTGGTAGTGTGGCTGGTTAAAAAATTGTACGTTTAATCGAAGTTTAACAAAAAGTCTTAACATTCTTTTAAAAAATTCCCAAGAAAAAGACCCATGAGGGCTTAACTTTGTATTTATTTTTGAAAGATGCAAGCCATCTGAATCTGAGCTAGTTAAAAGTAGCCTGCTTATAGCTCTGTTTTTTGACTTTAATATGTGTAAAGTTTTCCTCAGAAATTTTAGAGATTTTCCTGACTTCCTGAAGTCAGACTGGGACTATCCCTCCAAGAGAGAAAGGAGAGTAAATGAAGAACCTGGTGGGTGGGGGATACCAATCAAATTAAAGGCTTTTGGGAGATTAGCATTCAAGATTATTTGCCCATTTGGTTTATACATAAGAAATACAATATTTTCCTTTAAAATTTTTTTCCTCTTGTAAAATGTCAGGAGCAAGAAACTTAAAAGGACTCGAAAATTGTGAAAGTTGTCTTGCCAATTTTGTGTTTTGCTTTTCTGTATTTTTTTAATTGACATAACATGAAATGAACCATTTTAAAGTGAGCAATTCAGCAGCATTTAGTACATTTACAGTGTTGTGCAACTACCGCCTCTGTGTAGTTCTAGAACATTTTCATCACCCCAAAAGGATTGCTAAATGTTGATACTGATTCTTTTTTTAGAACATAAACTTGTACCTTGGCTTCAAAATTTGATCTTAATATGTCAGTCACTCTGGAAATAAGCCAGATTATTATGTTCTGACCATTCAATTCATTCAAAACTACGTTGTACACAGTTTATAGTTTTCTTATCAGAAAATCACAAAAGGATATTACTGTCCTTCCTGCGTATCATGTTCTTTCAACTAGCAATGTAGCAATTACATTAGAACAAACACAGTATTCAAATAATTAGATTAACATTATTATTTTGTTTTAGGATATTTGGAAATGTACTGCTACAGAACTTTGAAAATGCAGGCAAGAGAGTAGGCAAATCTGATCAAGAAATGGTTTATTTAAGAAATATGTTAATAGATCTGTAAATGTTTCTGCTTTTTTTCACCAGCACATTATGCTGCCATTTGTCACATGCTGTACAATGATCATCATTGTCGTTCTGTGATGGAGATTCTCCTTTGAACGGGGCTTCAAGTGGGTGGAATTTCATGGAGAATAATTTCTGGTACCTTTAGGAGTTCGTGAGAAAAGGGAGTAGGAAAAAGGACAGAGACTGCTTTTATCTTTTCATTTTACCCTAAAGCTCTATTTTTAAAATTGCCATCAAATTCCTTTGTTTCTTATTAATTGCTCTTTCTTTATTTCGTAAGTGAGATTTAGAAATAAGGAAGCTTCAGAGGAAGCAACATTCTCTCTGGAGAGCAGACGCTCGCTAGCTTTGGTTAGCCATGGATAGTGGTTAAGCCAGATTTGTTGTTTCATTCTATAGTCAAATATACAGATGGCTTATTTTGTCTTATTTTTTAGTGTAGAATAAAATACATAACAACAGGCAGACCTGATAAATCTAGGTAACTATGGAGTCTTATAATTAGCACACAACTGTAATTACTAATAATTACAGGTAGTAAGTTAAATTGAAAATAAATAAAATAACATAAAATAAATAAATGGAAATAAATTGTTACATGTTAATTAAATGTATGTATATGAATACATACATATACATAATAATTAAGTGTAATTATTTAGACCAGTGGTTCTCAAAGTGTGGTTCCCAGACCAGCAGCATTGGCATCACCTGGGAACTTGTTAGAAATGCAGTATCTACTGAATTAGAAACTCCAGGGGTGGGGTCCTGCAATCTGTTTTAACTAGCCCTCTCCAGGTAGTCTGCCGCAGGACCTGCCTTCAAGTTTGGAGAACCACCGTGTTATGCCCTGATAGAGCGCCCTCTAGTGTTATTGCTAAAATTGCATTTGACAAATTTCTGGGTTTGGCCTACAAATCCTGATATAAAGATGAAAATGAAAGAATTTTTTTTGTTTTTGACAATTATCCTTCTTCAATATTTCTTTTTTTTTGTGAGGAAGATCAGCCCTGAGCTAGCATCCATGCCAATCCTCCTCTTTTTGCTGAGGAAGACCCGCACTGAGCTAACATCTATTGCCAATCCTCCTCCTTTTTTTCCCTTTTTCTCCCCAAAGCCCAAGTAGATAGTTGTATGTCATAGCTGCACATCCTTCTAGTTGCTGTATGTGGGACGCCGCCTCAGCATGCCCGACAAACGGTGCATCGGTGCGCGCCCAGGATCCAAACCCGGGCCGCCAGTAGCGGAGCGCGTGCACTTAACCGCTAAGCCACGGGGCCGGCCCCCTCAGTATTTCTTTCAAGGTTTTTTTCTATGCATATTTTACAAATTTTAGAAAATATGGTCTATAGAATTTTAAACTTTAGTCGTTTTTGGACTTAACATTATGGAATAAGCATTGTCCATGTCATTAAAAATACTTTGTAAAACATAATATTTAAAGGCTGCTTGATAGTTCGTGATTTCATTCTCCTTATTTTCCACATTTGTACTGTGGAAGGTTGTCTTTTTAGAAGCAAGGATGAGGGAGCAGTACCTTGCCTACCATGTTATCTTTGTACTGTATATACTTACTAATATCTTCTTATGTCGCCAAAGAGGCATAGATGAATTTGGTAAAACTGTAAAGTAGGCAATAGAGAGTGCTTAAAAATGCTAATTTATTAGAATTTTGTGTTTTTTCATTTCATGCCTCCTCCTTTTAACACCTCCTTTCAGGTTTATGTACTTCCCATCTCAATTTATTGGCCCTTGGCTGCTCCGTGTTTCATTCTCTGGTTTAGTCCTTTTTGATTCACTTCTTCCATCAGATATTTTCACAGTCTTTCTCAGGTTCTGTCTTGAAGCCTTTAAAAGCAGGAATTTGGAGACTATGATAAGCAATGAAGAAGGTATTTTGGGACTGATTAGCTTTTCTTTGCCTTTAATCTCAACACACAGGCACTTGCTTACTTGAGTTTAGTGGTTAATAAAGGTCCTGTGGAGTCAGATAAACCACCTCTCCACTTTATCTCCACTGTCTGGCAGATAAATCCCTTTGAACTTAGGTTTTCTCATCTAATAGTGTAATAATCTAATAGTATCTAGTTTATAGGTGTGAGCATTATATTATATCTAAATTATAATTTATAGATGTGAGCATTACATTATATCTATAATGCTCACATAGTGTCTGACACATGATAAATCCTCAGTAACTATTAGTTATTTCTATTAGAGGTACTATTAGTGTTTAACTCTAGAGCCAACTTTCTACAGTTGCTGAGATTCCTGATTTTAGCCCTTCATTTTTGTGACTGCTAATGCTTAAATTGTTCATATTTCATGTTAATGGAAAACTGGCTCTACTTTCTCCTACAGTTAAATTTAATCTTTAAAATGAAAACTTTTGAATTTTTATGGAAAAAATGTTTTATGAAAGCATTATCTCAGATTTCTATTTAATTTTCCTTTTTTAAAGGTCAAATTCTGTCTCTCAGAGGAAGTTTTCTTTTGTAAAGTGCTTGTGTTTTCACTGTCTTTATAACATTACAGATTTTCTAGAAATATGCGGGGAAAATTAGTGTATTATTAATTATAAGCTCATTTAACATTTTCCTTGTAATCTGTGAACTTGCGTAGTTCTTAAGCATCCAAATTTAAAATATTAATTGAAAAAAATGAAACATGATTGGACTTTATTTTTATTTTGTATAATTTTCGGGACTTTGTGCATATATTTATTGAATATGAGAAACCTATGTAACATGATTTACTCATATAAGTGATTATATTAATACTGATTTGTTCTCTGCATGTGCTGAGTGAGCAGTGTGTAACATTTTGGCCTACTCAATGTGTTCACTTAACAACCAGTTATTGTGTGAGTATTAGTATTTGGTACCGTGGTTGGTGCTTAGGTATATAGGCATGAGATATGGTAAAGTGCATTCTTTTGTGGAGAAATATGTAAACAAGTAATTTTGATTCAATGTGCAGAGCGGTATAATAGAGATATGTAGGAAGTGCTATAGGAGCATGTGGGTGGCACATTTAACCTGGCATTTAACTTCAGTAGGGAATAAGGACGACTGATTGATGGTTGTGTATGAGGCTAGGCAACTAGATAAGACTTGTCAAAGAAGGTAATGTTTGAGCTGGGCCTTGAAGAAAGGAACCAAGTTCAGGAGGGTGGTCCAGGCTGGTATGTGTGAGGGAACAGGGAGGGAAGTGTAAAAAGAGCACTGTTGTCATTTGTAGATGACACAGGAATCAACTGGGAAGTGTAAAACTAAGGAGAGTTCTGCAAGATTGCCAGATACAAGATCAGTTTACAAAAATTAATAACATTTCTTTACACTCATTATAACCAACTAGAAAATATAATAAAAAAAATCCATTCACAGTATAACGATGTCTCTAAAAGTATCTAGGAACATACAAAATCTCTATTGCAAAAACTTTTTTCCTAAGACAAGATTAGCTGAATAAGTGGAGGGATATTGCATATTGGATGGGATAACTTAATAAATATGTGTCAATTCTCCTTTAATTAATGTATAAATGAATTGCAATTCCAATTAAAATTACAGTTGGATTTTTTGACAAATTTGGTAAACTTATTCTGAAATTTATATGGAATAATAAAGGTGCAAGAATAGCTAAGTCAGCCTTAAAAAAAAAAGCAAGGGGGGGGATTTATCATACTGGATATTAAGACATATTAAAAAGCCTTAATAGGGCCGGGCCGGTGGCGCAAGCGGTTAAGTGCGCGCGCTCCGCTGCGGCGGCCCGGGGTTCGCTGGTTCGGATCCCGGGCGCGCACCGACGCACTGCTTGGCAAGCCATGCTGTGGCGGCGTCCCATATAAAGTGGAGGAAGATGGGCACAGATGTTAGCCCAGGGCCGTCTTCCTCAGCAAAAAAAAAAAAAAAAAGGAGGATTGGCGGATGTTAGCACAGGGCTGATCTCCTCACAAAAAAAAAAAAAAAAAAGCCTTAATATTACATATAGACCAATGAACCAGCTTAGAGATTTTAGAGACAGGCCATGTATGTAGCTGATCCTCATTATTCATAGATTCCGTATTTGTGAATTCGCCTACTTGCTAAAATTTGTTTGTAAATCGATACTCACACTGCTTTTGTAGTCATTCACCAACGTGCACAGAATGGAGAAAAATTTGAGTTGCCCCATGAGCAGGAGCACGTTGCCAGCTGAACAAGGCGATGCTCTGTCTTCTTGTGTCAGCTCTCATACTGCAGATGTATCCTTTTCCTGGTCTGTTTAGAGCCATGTTTTCTGCCTTTTTCTGCTTTTTGATGGTGATTTCACTGTTTAAAATGGCCCCCACACATAGTTCTGAAGTGCTCTCTAGTGATATTACGTGCAAGGAGGCTGTGATGTGTTTTGTGGAGAAAATATTTGTGTTAGGTAAGCTTCATTCAGACATGAGTTATAGTGCTGTTGGCCGAGAGTTCAATTTTCATAATTAACAATGTATATTAAATAAGGTGTCTTTAAACAGAAACATCCTAAAACAAGGTTAAGTATTGATTGTAGTGGAAATATTGTGACCACAGATTCACAGGAACTGTATGTCTCTTAGGAGCAGCAGTTCTGTATTTGCTAATTCAGTGTTTGTGGCGACTTCATAGCATAACCAATGAGAATCAGCTGTGCATGTATATCAGTCAGAGTCTAGTCAAAAAATCAGAAACCATACTAGGAGGTTCAATAAAAATAATTCACTGTTGGGAAATGGCTAAATTGGTGTTGGAGGGTTGAAAAATAGAGGAAACCAGAGGGACCATAGGAAACAGTTGTCACCCTTGGGAGAACAAAAGGAAGAGGTTGGGGTTCTTAGTACCCTCAAGCATGGAGCAGGGTTCTGGTGGAGCTGGGACTCAGTTGTCTAAGGAGAGAGTACTGCCAGGGGGAGGGGATACAGAGAGGTCTTTTCTGGAGGGTAAAGGAGCTGACCCTGGAACAGCTGTTGCTAATGGGATGAAGAACCATTGCTGGATTGAGTGAATAGCAAGTAAATGGGAAGAAGTGAATTCCATCTATACTCTTTTGCCTTCTAGTGTCCTTGGAAGAAGCTAACAGTAAACCAGCTGGCAAAGGAGATTAGTTTGCTAAGTTCCAGCTCCAGTATCACAAAGCAAAGTATACGAGCAGTAGATTTGGAGCCAAGAGACAATAGTCTAGTATCCTGGATAATATGAGATCTTAATATTTAGTAAATATAGCACTGCAAATTCTCACACATGTCTATAAAGAGACATGCATAGCAGAGTGATTACGAGCAGAGACTCTGGAATGAGACAACTTAGATTTGAATTTTGGCTACACTATTGTCTGTGTGATCTTGGGCAAATTATGTAACCTCTCTGTACTACCACACAAAGGAAAGAAATTCACCTCCCAGCACCTACACTGGGTTATTATATGAGCAAGAAATAAAGCTACTTTGTTAGGCACTGAAATTTTGGATTTGTTTCTTACAGTAAATAATATTATCCTAACCATTACTACAAGAGAGTTTGTTGCAGTGTTTTCTGTGGTACGGGAGTTGAGGGCAAGCTTGGTGTCTATCACTGTGAAAGTAGAGAGGTTAAATATGGTAGATGCACAGCATGGAGATTTATACAGTAATTAGAAGTGAAAAACACGTGTACATGAATGAATTGTAAAATCATGGTGTGGAGTGAAAAAATGAAAGAGAATGAGATATATAACACTAATACCATTTATCTGAATTAAAAAATATATGGACACAAAACAATACACATTTTTTCAGAACAAATGCAAACACAAAGATACACTTTGGACATATTAGAATAGTTGCCTCTGAGGGTGTGGGGAAAGAAAGGGGGCTGAAGGTGTGGAAGAATCAAGTAACAAGAGAGGGGCCTTACACAGAACAGTAGTGATATAGTGAATAGTGATATAGTGAATAGTGATATAGTGAATAGTGAGGAGAATGTGATTTACTCAGTCTTCTTTTACCTAAGAGTAAAAGAAAGAAGGATCAAGATCAAATCCATAATAGTAACAAAAGAGAAAATAAATTGGAATGAATTTAATGAGAAATGTAGAGCAGAAATACGAAGAAAACTCTCAAGTTCTACTGAGGTGAATAAAAGATGACTTGAGTAAATGGAAAGACAGTCCTCGTTCTTGTTCTTGTGGACTTCAATTTTTCCTAAATTGTTCCATATATTTAGTGCAATCTTGAAGTATTAATAGGATTTTCGGGGAGTTGGATAAGCTGATTCTAAAGTTCATGTGAAAACTAAATATGTATGAATAGCTGATAAAATTGTGAAAAAGAAGAGTGACCAGTCCTAACACATATTCAAATGGAGAGGTATATAAAAGGAACTTTTATAGAGCTATAGTATTTGAAGAAGTTTTGTATTGTCTTATGAATCAACAGAATAGACATGCCCCAAATAGATCTCTCTATATATGGGAAATGAGTGTATAATCAAATTCATTTAAAATTAGTGAGGAAAAGAAAAATTGTTCAGAAAATGATGTTGGGACACCTAGCTATCCATTTGGAGGAAGAAAAATTGCAGATGGATCAAATTTAAACATTCAAAACTAAAAGTACTAGAAGAAGATATGAGTACATTAAAATATTAGAAGTACTAGATGATTAGATACTTCACATTGTCATCATTATCATCTTCTTAATCATCTTGGAGTAGGGAATGTTGTTCAAGTAAGGTACAAAACCCAGATCCAGTAGGGCCAAGGATTTGTATATTGGATTGCATGGAAATTGTATGTTTCTGTTCAGTAAGAAATACCTTAAGCAAAATCAAAGAATGGGTGATTGGCAGGAAAAGATTGACAACATCTGTATGAGATGAACTAATTTCCTTAATATCTAAAGGGATCTTACAGTTAGATATGAAAGGAGCCAGTGGAAAAATAACAGGGAACAATAGGCCACATATGGGAAATGATATATGGATGGTTTGCATACAAATGAAATGATCCTAATATTACTCATAATTGAAGAAATACAGATTTTACTTTTTTAAGGAGACTACTTTTCACCCATCAGATTGGCAGAAATAAAAAATTTTGATAATGCAGAGGGTAGGTTAGGATATGGGGAAATGGACAATCTTATGGATTGGTTAAGGTGTTTTGGGGGAAGCTCATTTGAAAAAGAAGAGCATGGTTTGTGTGGAAACTGGCAAGTACTTTATGTGTCTGTATGCTTTTACTACTGAAAGGTAGTCACAGAAATAAAAATTTCTTGTCCTTAGTATATTTGTATGCTTTTAGTTGGGGATTAGTATTTGGAAAGATAGGGAAAGCCCACATATTAAAGGGCTTTGAATGCCAACCTAAAGAGTTTGTATTTTATTCTGGGAGCCCCCTGAAGACTTTGTATGCAGGTTAGTGAAATAATCAGACTGTATTTTAGAAAGAACTCTGTGGTAGTGATGTGGAGAATGGATTGGTGGGGTTATGGTGTGGTGCAGATAGTAATATGAGAATGCTAATAGTTAAGAAATCACTTAAAAAGCTATTGCAATAATTCAGATGACTATTGATAAGATTCTGGTTTGGGACAATGAGAATGGAGAGAGAGAGAATTTCGAATCATTAGGGTTTGGTGACCCTTTGGGTAGGTTGGGGGAGAGACTAGTTAAACATGACTTTCTTCCTGAGGTCAAAAAGGAATTTGAAATTGTTTTAGGAGGTTTCTAAAAGTAACTCTACTTACTTTAGAGCTTCTAAGAATAATTCTACTCACTATTGAGTAAGGTGCACCTTATGTATCTACCATAAGACCTAAATACTTCAAGATTTTTGGGAATTAGGAGGGGCACAGGGCAGGGTTTAACTTTCTCCAGCCTTTTGCATTTCCTAGAACCAATCTAACATTGGTTTTGGAGCAAGCTCTTCTTGCCTTCTCTATCTCTTTCTTTATCTCTATCTGCATCTCTATCTTTTTTTCCTTTGGTTATCTTGGCCCTGTTACAGTATTAATCACTGTTTTCTGTTCTGGATTTAGTTAGGGGACTCTGATGTGTGACAAATAACAATGGGAGAAATAAAAGTTTCTTGTCCTTAGAGCATGTTAGACAAGCAGATCTTACTATATAAAAGCAATATAATAAATTAATATTTCTCTTAGGTGACTATATAGCAAAATGACTCATGCAGAGACTGTAAATCCATTGTCTTATCAAATAATGTGTACCCTGAGAAAGCAAAAAGTTGAAAATAAATTGTAGTGGGAGTACAAATGATATAATTAAAAAAAATAGAATATGGCTGATATGTATTACTTCTTTATGTTTATGGAATCCTTACCTGAGCACTGGTGAACTGCAATAAACATGTATTGAGAAACTTTCCCAAACCTCACTATTAAAAGATTTTTCTAATTCTAAAAATAGACTTCCTGTATTTGGATAAGGGCTGACCAAAGTGGAAAGTGCTGATTTATGCCAGGACCAGGAATAGCCTTGGGATTTGGTAATTTGTGGCATAAAATGTGGAAAAGGTACCATGTACCTCTGAAAATGGGAAAAGGTACCAGGTACCTCTAAAAATGGGAAGAAGGAGGCTGAAAACTAGAGTGTTGGCCGAAATTCTATACAGGAAAGAGTCTCGTAGCCCCTTCCCAACCATCTAGGCCTCTCAATAGAATGCTGGGAGATGAGGAAGACCTGATTTGTAGTGTTTGCCAATTTTTGTGGTGTAAATACTCCTGACCATGGCCATTTTTATTTTTATTTTTTTTATGCCTTCAGGAGCATGTTTATTGTGTTTAAGATGATACATCAGGTGCTCTCTGAGCTACAAAGGGTAAAAGGAAATCCTCTCATTACAAACTGACAAAGGTAAAAGGTAAAACATTTTTCACAACAGCATGAACCACATACTCAGAAATAGATCTGGGTTTAATACAAATGACATAATTCCTAGTCATCTACGGCTACTTTTATAACTTCATACAGATAATGAATTAGGCTAAAATGCACTATAATATTTGGTAGACTTCAGGACCAGTATCCTTAGTACATCACAAAATACATTTTGATATCCCAAAGAAGCAAGACTTGCAAGTAGGCGTTTTAAACATAACTAATATACAGCTACAAACTTCTACTCTTGATAACATTTACCTTTTTGGGGACTCTCCCAGTCTCCAAAGGATAAAAGCAGAGAGTAGAATCAGTATAACATATACACAGAAGTCCGTATTGTCAAGGCTATAAAGATTTGCAGCACAGTGAGAAGATGCCTTCAGCTGCTTCACACTGCATGCAAATTATGTGAATTATGTTGCATACGTATCTCTTGGTCCACTGTCTGGCTATCCTGTCATGTTCTGCTCTGTTGGTCAAATACTGAGTGGCTATGCTTCCAACCAGAGGATCCGCAGGATTGCAGTCTGTCAAAAGAGAACAAATCGACAGCAAAACCTTTGAAATAGTCAAAGCAGGACTCCAGTTGTCTTTAAGGATGTCCAGACAGATGACTCCCTGACTGTTGATGTTGCAGTGATAGATCCTGGTGCGGAAAGTAACCTTTGGTGGCTTAAATGGATAATCGGATGAAAATGTGATATCCAGAAAAAACACACCACCTTCATATACAGAACCTGGTGGACCAAGTATAGTTGATCTCCATTCATCAATGTTATCTCCTTTAGGCCCAGCACTGCAGTTAGGAGGAGGATCAAGAGTTATTTCAGCTAGCTCCTTCTGAATTCTTTTAACACTAGTGGATAACTTAGCAGTGGTTTTGCTAGAGAGTTTGGTGTTTTTCTTCTGCTGGGTGGCAGAAGGTTTTCTTTCTTCTTGTCCTTCAGGCTCTGGAGCGGCTGGGTCTCGCTGGTCCGCATCTGAACTACCATGGCTCGTGCTGGGGCTCTCATCATCGGACCTCTGCCTATCACTGGACATCTTGGTGAAGTTATTTCTTGAAAAACTCGGCCGCCCGCCCGGCCCGCTCGCGCGCCGCTACGCTGTGGGGGAGGGAGAGAGAAAACACCCCTTCCTTAAGGAAATGGAGGCAGCTGGCGGGGGGGGAGGGGGGGAGAAGCCCAGGAGGCTCTGGCCGGGGAGTGTGGAACATTGCAAGTCGGAGGGGGTTGTGCAGTGCCGGGCTCCGGCCGGAGGGTGGCGCCGCCCAGCGCCTTCGGAAAAAAGCGGTGGTGGGGGTGGGGGGGGGTGGGAGCTCGGCGGGGCGAGGGCGCGAGCTCCCGGCGAGGCCGAGGGTCCGCGGGAGACCCCCGCGCGCTGTGGCCTCCCGCCGCCGCCGCCGCCGCCCGGCTCGGCCTGACCATGGCCATTTTTAAATTACCTGCATGATGTCACTGAATGCAGAATTGGGAAAAGATGCTCACAATCAGTTCTTTCACCTGTACTTCATCTCAGTCCTTACTAGTGAGATACCACATGCCAGGGGTTATCACCAGCAGTGGGCTCTCATTTCCATCTGGCCTGTAAATGATCTGGTTCAAGAGTACCATCCTAGAGGCTTGCTTTCTAGGCCCACTCCTGGTGTAAAGGTCTTGGCTTGAATTCTCCCTGAAAGCAAGAGCTTGAGACAGGGACTTGTGTTTATTTGGGTGGTAACTTGTAGTTTATTTGGGTGGTAACACCAGAGTGCAGGGGTGATGGACTGGACAGAATGAGGAAAACAGGAAAGGATAATGTAGGATAAACTTGCATTATTAAAGTCACCGCTGAGCCCACCTGGGGCTTGATGTCAACCAGAACCTTCTGAGGATTGCGTGGAATGTCCCTTAACATTCTCTATCTAGGGGTCAACTGGAAGGAGCAATTGTCTGCCAGTTCCTCACCCTCACTGGTTGTGGGTTAATCCTGGGCTCTGTGGATATGTACATACTGAGTGGGCTCCCTCAGTCATCTGTGGCATTGGAGAAGACCTGGGGCAGACAGTGAAAGAGATGTGAGGTGTGATACTGACAATATGAGGGTGTTTTAACCTGCCAGGAACTATCTTCCATAGGTGTGATTGGGATCAGAGACTGAGCAGGTGTGGGCAGGGCACCGGAAGCATCTGATACAAATGATACTTAGTTTATAATGTTTTAAAAGGTGGACTAAAAAGCATTTGTTCACAATGAAGCTACTATTTAGGATCATGGGTCTTATGGGATTAAATTGATTATCAGAGAACTGACAGAATTTTGAGGGCAAATGTAGTTGATTTCTTCTCTTCTCTTTCTTCTTTCTCAAGTAAAACTCTGGATTATGCAGCAATTCTGTGTCACAAGAAACCCATAGGAAGGATTTTAATCAAGTTCATAAATGTTGAAAATACATGAGCAAATATGTTCATTCACTTAATGAATATTTAATATTAGAAATGTGAAAATATAAACTTAATTTATGAAACCATGAAGTCATTTAAAAGGTCTTTATAGGTGTTTTATAGGGATAAGAGATGATATAAAACAACTTTGATGAGATTTAGGTATTAATTATTTCTTTTTGGTTTCTTTTAGATAACCTTTCTAGAAGTTTTAGTGCTTCTACTTCTTAATTGTAGGTCTTTGCTGTGATTTATTTCTATTTAGTAAAGGAATAAAGACAAAATATCAATATAGTCTCAAAGGTACATCTCTATTAAACTTCTTTCTCCTTGACAGTTTCTTTTAGGATATCATCCTAATGTTATTTCCCCTCTTGGAGGTTGGTAGCTGTGAATTGTGTATTTGATTGTCTTTAGGTATCTGTAAAAATTTAAGGAGAGCAAGGAGGATAGCAGAAACTACATGACATTTACCTCACTTTCTTTAGAAAAAGAGGAAAAAAACTAGAGCTGGCTCAATCTTACTGGAAAAGAATTCTCTCATAACCCCTTTTATGTATTTGATGACATGAATTCTAATAATAAAACATTAAGCTCTTATGTTTGTATTATTGAAAGGAGTAGCACACCCAAACAAGGATCATTCATATCCAGGTGCCATATAGTAAAGCTGACTAGCTGCAATCAATTAAGATACCTACTCTTAAGAATATATGAAAATATATGTCCTTACAACTCAGGACATGATAAGCATTTGCATAGATTACTTGAGAAGAATTAAACCTCCATTATGTAAAGAATGCATATTCCCAACTTTTTCCCTTGTGTAGATACTAACGTTTGCAATCTACAGCCTCATTCAGATCCAGTTCCCAAGCAAATTCATATTGTAGATGGAATCTGGAATTTTAGTCCTGTATCTCGTGTGCCCAGGTGAAGCCTGGGTACTTTTGTGTCCCTTGAATCACAGCCTTCCTTCTAACTCTCCACCATGTTTGTTCAATCTAGGTGACTGGGTTTCTGCCCAGTGCACTTGGCAGGGGCTCTAACTCCCTGCCTAATGCTTACCAGTTTCCAGATGAACCACCTGAAATAGGGCATCACCACCTCCTAAAATAGAGTGACACTGCCGGGAGGAGACTCCTGCTGCAGTGTCCCACTCACTAGATTGTTGGTTCTTGGACATTGTAACTGGTCCTAATTAAGTACAAGTTTGCTATATCCTTCTAACCCCCAAGCCATGGGCTACTATCCAAGTCTCTTTGGGGTTTAGCCCTATCATTTGGTCAGTTCCTTTAGCCTTATTCTTGCTTGGCTCCTTTTTGTTGCTTGGTCCTGTCTCTTTCTGGCACTTGCTCAATATGAACTATAGATCATTTACCAAGCAGTTAATATGATTAAAAATAGCTACCATTTATTGAAGACTTAAGGATATATTCCTCAAATGTCTGAGTCTCAACACCTCTTTTGTGGAATAAGGTCACATATTCTTTTAAATATCTAGATTCCAATAGCTCAAATCCCCATTGTCTTAGTGCCAGCAATCAGCCACTTCAAGTGTTTCTTGGCTGTTTCTGAGTCATCCCCAGAGCTCTCTCAGTTATGTTTAGGAAGAGGTCCATCATGGTTTTCTGTTTTGGACGCCTTGTCATGCTGCTTTTGCTCCTGTTCACCAGGTGGATATTACATCCGAATCAGGAGACAGGCCCTTCCCTTAATTTTCCACACCACGGCATTTTCACTAGAGTTTACAGAAAGAGGCAGGATAAAGAAAGACAACACAGATAATAATTATAATAGTAACTGTGGCTAACCCTGATCCAAGTTCTGAGCCATTTTCAAGGCATCGTTAAAAATGTTCCTCTATGGGGCCAGCCTGGTGGTGTAGTGGTTAAGTTTGCGCGCTCCACCTTGGCGGCCCGGGGTTCGTGGGTTTGGATGCTGGGCACGGACCTATGCACTGCTCATCAAGCCGTACTGTGGTGGCATCCCACATACAAAATAGAGGAAGATGGACACAGATGTTAGCTCAGGGCCAATCTTCCTCAGCAAAAAAACAAAAAAACCCCCAAAAACCCCACAAAACTGTTCCTCTAACTTGAGTCTATCTATTACTATTATGAATATGCAAGCTTGTCTCTCCACTGTGAGATACTCTTTGGCTGTCTCTTCTATCTGGAGTCTAGGCTCCCATACCCTGGGACTTCAGAGAGAAAAGGGACTTTCCCTCCTTTTCAGTTAAAAACCTGGTTTTCCAGTTCTCATTTCTGTCCTAGAATCAACTTCTTCCCCAGAATAAATAACACTGGGAATATCCATTCTTTTCAGGAGAAACCTCACTCTCTCACACATAGGATATGATCTGGTCTCGTATGTCACTCCCTCCTCTCCTCCGGGCAATTACCTTAGCTGTCTTTATTACAGTTCCTAGGAATCTTAACTATTCTCTTAAAACCCTGTTTGAGACTTTAGTAATCCATTCCAGGTTGTGTTATGCCAATCCAGTTAGGACTCTTTGTAGAATTTTCCTTCCTCCCTCCATTCCTCCCTCCCTCCCTCCCTCCCTTCCTTTCTCCCTTTCTTCCGTCTGTCTGTCTGTCTATCTATCTATCTATCTACTATGTATCTTCTTCATTTCAGCCTTGGAGCTCTTGTGAACATGCAATGTTTTATAGCAGTGGTTCTCAAGTCTCCCCTCTCCCTTCTTGACCTAGGGGCAAGCAGTTTTGGTTGTCACGGTAGTTGTGGGGTACATTTGGTATTTAATTGGCTTGGGCCAAAGAAACTTAGAGGTTTGGAGTGTGTGGAACTCTCATCTAAAATGAATTGTCCCACATTCCATGCAACTTTCAAACGTGCCACGGGACGTTCATGTAGGTCCTGCTTATAATTTTCTACGCCTAGAACCTAACTCTGGTTTTACTTTTAAACACAAAGTATTTTTTGCACAGTTTTAACATATGCTGAATTTTCCAGGAATACAGGATTGTTCTTGTTTTGTTCTGTATTGTATCAAGAGTTGTTCACCATTTCAGAAAAATCGCATCACTATTTCAATGCTGCTTGTGGTATCTGAATTGCCAATACAACACATCCTTATCAACCTACATTTGTAGCTGTCGCATTGATCATAGTGATTCTGTGCCTAAGGGAAAAAAGTGACTCTTGTATTATGTGTTCCAGTATAAGTGTGCCTGAATGTTTGTGTAATGAAATGCAAATATTTAATTTATGTAAATACGTATAATTTTATATGTGACATTTATTTATAAAATATATTTTTAAAGACTCAGTATAGTTAATAACTATGAATTTCATTTCAGGGTGTTAAAAAAGCACATTTGAAAATGTTTATTTTATAAAGGGGTATAAGTTCTGATGGGTTTGAGGACCATGAATATTTATAGAGGGAAAAGAAATGGTTCTCTTTAAGAAGCATTAAGAATCTGCGGAGACATACCTCACTGAATTTCTCTGTGTGAAATGATGGCAGTCATTTCCTTCATCACATTTTAGGTGAGACTTGCTATACATTTGCACAACTAGAAAATCTATATTTGTTTTCTCAGAACAAAGAGGCAATTTGTTTAAAAGGTAAATTTAACCTGATACTCTTAGGAGGCCAAAAATGATTCTACCTTTTAAATGATGTCAATACTACCATACCCCTTATTGAATGCCTCTAGTCTAAGATGCTACATTACTTGTTTACATCATTTAATACTAGCTTTTGAGGTTAGAATCACAAAGACAAGACAATTTCTTTAATATTTTAAATGCTGTATCAAGTAAAAATTAAGTACGTTAATTCTTTAGAAGTCATATAATACATCTCTTGTTTAAATAATCTGAAATAAAGAGACAGGTTCAATGATAGTAAATGTCGATTTCATTCTAGGTGTTTTGTATCTCTGAAAATAATTGTGATTTCAAAGTTGCAGCAGCAGGTTGTTTTTAGAACCATCAATACAAGATGCTTTGGTTTATTAATATATTCAAGGGACTGATAGGGTGGTTAATTAATGAAAGAAATGTCACCCAGAAGGTCTTTGCTGGGAATTTTCATTAACAAGTTGAAAAAGAAGTAACAAAGTAATCAATGAGCTAAAGCAGACAGGATTGACGGTAATTACTGTGCTTGTTAAGGTTATTGACTAACAGCAAGAAGGATTGTCAAAGTTGAGGCATGGCACTCTGAGAAAATTAAATGAGAAAAATTAATGAGAAAAACATTCATTTTGGCTCTTATGTTATCACTAAGGCAATAAAGTTAATGTGTCAATTTCAGTAGTTCTGAAATAGTTAAATGTAGATTTTTAATTTTAGCACTAAATGCACCCTGACTAGCATTTAAATCCTGTATTTGAGTTTACACAAAGTGAAATAGAAGGAGAGGGAGAAATGAGGTGATGAATATGATATATGAAGTCAACAAAAGAGATGTAACTGTAGTTTGTACCAGGGTCGTAGCTGTAAAGATGCAATGGATTCGAAGGACATTTGAAAAATAAAACTAATAGAACACTATTGTCTTATGATGCTGACGTCTTCCATTTCTGCATCAGGGCAAATATAGCTCCCTCCGGGAAAACTTCCTAGATTACTCCCTCCTCCTAGAGCTCTCTCTCCCTCCTTTGAAATCCCATAGCTATTGATGCTTTCTTCACCTTGTATTATAGTTAATGTGTATATGCCATGCTGGTATGGACACTGCTGCTGCCCCTAGCTTTCATTCCAATGGTGAAGACAGAATAAGTAAACAAATAAATAAATATGCAAGGTTGTGATAAGTGACTGGCGGCAGTGAGATAAGGTAATCAGGTAATACCTCTATGAGAAGGTGAAGGATTATAACAAGGATGAGAATGAGCCAGACGTGTAAATAGCTGGGAGAAAATGATTTCAGGCAGAGGAACAACGACCCTAAGGGAATAAGCTTGGGTATTTAATGAAGAGAAAGTATAATCGAAGTCAGTGAACTAGGGGGAAGAGCGCTGTGAGTCAAGGTGGGAGAGGTTGACAGGAGCCAAACCATGCAGGGCCTTGTAGATTTGGTAAAGAATTTGGATTTTCTGCTATGAGTAATAAGAAGCCATTGGGTGATTTTAAAACAGGGGAATAACATGAGCTAAGCTGTGTTCTGAAAGATCACTTAAATGCTGTGTAGAAAATGGATTGCACATGCCTCAGAATAGTTGGGGTGGGGAGACAGTGACAAGTGGATGTATTACAGATAACTCGGGAAGTAGAATTAATGGAAATTCTTGATAACTGTGAGGGAAAAGAATGAATGGAGGATGACTCCTGATTTTGGCTTAAGCAATTAGGCATTGGTACCAATCTCTAGAATATGAATGACAGAGAGAAATAGGTTTTAGAGGTAAAATCAAGAGGTCTTTTTTGGGATATATTAAATTTGAAATGCGTATTAGCTATCCAAATGGAGAAGGCAGTTGGATGTATGCCTCTGGGGCTCACGAGAGAGGTCTGGGTTGGGGATACAGATTTGGGAATTGTTAGCATATGGGTGTGTGACTGGTTTATTGAGTGAACTAGTTTGCTTTCTCCAGTCCCTGCATTTCACTTTACTCTGTTGCATCTCTCTTTCTTATTCCTTAATGACACATTGGGTAGGCTCCATAATTTTCCTGCCGTTTTCAGTTTTTTAGAGGCCTGCTTGGTCCAGTTTAAAACTTCCTTCTCATCGCAATTTAAATCTCATCTCTTCCTCTTCCTCCAGCGCTGACCAGATGTCCTTTCCAGGGACTTGGACATGGGAAAGGGCAAGATCAACTTTTTCACCACTTCTTCTGCTCTGATGTCTTTGAGAGGAGAGAAATAGTTGGCCTCGTTCCCCTAATTTTTCAAGACCTCTAATTTTTTTCTGGTATTGGGGCTAGAAGAGGAAATAGGAGAGGAAGAGCATGCAGCTCTTTTCCTAACTGCTTCTTAGTAAGCTCTGAGTGAGGTGTCTGTCCTCAAATACTGGAAATTCCTTAGCATGCAGTGTACACAGATAGCTTCTTTTTCTTTCATTTTGAGGCTTAGTTGCCAGTTCTGAGCAACAGGAAAAGTCCCACTCAACATCCTATTACAGATCTCATTTAAAGCCATAGGATTGGATGAGATATCCCCTGAGGGGACAGTATGGATTTGGCCACATAAAAGTTGTTGGTAGACTTAAAAATGGCCCTTTTGGCCGTGAGGGAGACAGAAGTCCCATGGAGTGGATTGTGGAGTGAATGAGAGGTGAAAACGTAGAGATGGTAAGCAACATATTTGGGAAGTATTGTGGTGAAGGCAGCAGAGAACTGGGAGAGCAACTGGAGGGACCTGTAGGGTGAAGCTAATGTTTTTGTTTGATACTTCTAAGTTAAAGGTCCTGTGGCATATTTTTGTGCTGATCACTAGAGAAAGGGTGCTAATGCAGTTTAGAGCAGAAGAGGAGAGATTAGCCTTTGGTAGGAGCAGGGTTCTTCTTGCACTGTAACAGGAGGGAAGGCAGAGGAGATGGGGCTCTGTGCTGGTGGTTTTGTGGATTTGGGATGAGAAGACAGGGGACATCTCCCCAGATGGCTTCTGCTTTTCTCATTGAAGCAGGAGAGTTGATTAGTAGCTAATAAGAGGGTGGATGAGAAAGGAGAGTGGGAAACATCTTTTTGCTACAATACATAAGACCTTTGAAACAGGAGCAGATTCATTTAGATTCTCCTAAAACATCCAACAAAGTGCCAGAACTATTTACCATATATTTTTGGAATAAAATAATTTTAATTATCACAAACAGAAATTATCCTTAGCTTTAAATCTCATCTTAAAAAGGTGTTAAAGCTGTTCAGAAAATTGCATATTTTTGGGCCGGCCCCGTGGCTTAGCGGTTAAGTGCGCGCGCTTCGCTACTGGCGGCACGGGTTCAATCCCGGGCGCGCACCGACGCACCGCTTCTCCGGCCATGCTGAGGCCGCATCCCACATACAGCAACTAGAAGGATGTGCAGCTATGACATACAACTATCTACTGGGGCTTTGGGGGAAAAAATAAATAAATAAAATTATAAAAAAAAAAAAAAGAAAATTGCATATTTTTTTAGTCCCAACCTGAAATTGCCAATATTTTGAGGTATCATGTATAGAATAAAGTAGACTCACGACTGATGCAGAAGCTATGTTCATTCTTTAAGGTATTTTAATGAAAAGAAGAAACTGTATTCCATTCTGATTAAAGAACTGATTGCACCCTGGAGGGCTTATTTTCCAAGAAGGGCTGTTGGTAGGGGTTGAATTATTTTCTTTTTGGAAGCCGCCCTTCTGTGCCTCTGATCTTCTAGCTGGCTCCTAACATAGGGCTCCGCATCAAGGGGTTTCTCAGTACATGTGGTTGAATGACTTTGTCTGGGGCCAGCCCTGATACCTACAGCCAAAGACACACTTTTGATTACTTTGGGGGGATCGCTGCAATGGCCCTAATTTATTCTCTCTCTTCTCTTTTTTTTCCAGCTCTTCTACCCCTAACTTTTGTGTGCTTGCAAAATGAATGTGAGCCAAAACTTAAAGTTTGAAAAGTATAAAGAAAGGAAACAAGTAAATAGGGAAGGACAATAAATACTGAACAAGACTGGGCAAGGTGACAAGAAGGAATTACTGTGAAAATCTGGAAGGGGGCCAGGGTGCAAAATGCAGCGGCTGTGTAGTTTACAGGAACTATTTAGTGTTCAGCATGCTTCAGTGATCACCCAGAGAAAGCTGGATTTTTCCGGTTTTGTTTGCTACCCTAGAGTTAGCTATGGAAATTTGACATAGGTGATCTGTGTTTTCTGTCAGCCAACCGATATAAATACAGAGGACTATGGGGCCTCTGCCCATCAAATCCGACGTGATTTGAATTGCTAGGAGGAGGACCTCTTGTGGCTATAGTGGGAAATACTTCAGCTAAAACCTGTCTTGGAGGCTGCAGATGTTTTTATGAAGGGAATTAAAAGAAAACTCCATAGCTCTTTAAAATTAAACTTCATATATTTATAATATTTAATTGTGTTGATAATACCAAGTACTGTAATTGCATCTGTATTGCAGCTCTGAGGAGTTCACTGTAATTTAAAGCACTTCAGATTTTTATCCATTTAATTCACATACCTCCTGAAAAGTAAATAGAAAGAACAGTGGTTTTCATCTCTGTTTTGCCTCTGGAAAGGAGAGGTAGAGAGCAGGTAAGTAACTTATTTGTGGTTTTACAGTGGGGGCAGGCTGGCTCTTAATAGAATTTGGATATCTTATCTTGGTCTCAGTTCAACAGTCTGGGTTTGGAAAACATTCATTATTAAAGCTCTAAAACAAAAACTTCTATTTTGCAAGTGTCAAGTGATTTCTTTATTCAAGAAAAGATGGATTGAGAGACATAAAAGTTACTCTTTGTTTTCACTGTGAAAAGAAGCTATTCCTAGATTCTCCAGGGGGAAAAAGCTGCTTTAAAAAAAATCTGGGGAGGACAAGTATGTTAGCAACTAAGAATCTTTAGATAAATGTAATGCCAATTACGCACATTTTAAAGTAGTCTACATAAAAATACAGTTATTTTGCAGGTTTCCCTAGAAATCATATAAGATGAAACCCCTTTCATAGTTGATTCTGACAGTCCTCAGACCCTGCCTTTCTTCTCAGATCCTAATATTTGTTCTGAGAGTGCCTGTGGAGCTAATAAATAAATGCCTTCTTTTTATTTTGAATTCAGCCTTTTAAGAACAGGAATGCCAAAACTCAAATGAGTAGTTCTATTTTAGGGGCAGTTACCACCGATTGTTATAGAAGCTTTTGGAAGAAAAGTCACAAAATTGGTAATATCTACGGAAATGCAGTACAAGTTCAAGTGGGGTGTCAAGGAATTGATGAAATGATAAAGCATAAGGCAGGGGTATGCAGGATTGTTCCAGTGAATGTTAAAATGTCGAGGAAGAGGATATAAAAAAAAAAAAAAAAGGAAGAGGAAATATGAAAAGGAATAGCCTTAGAAAAAAGAAATTTTGTTGAAGACTGTTTTTTGGTAACTTTAATAATGGTTCCACCTGTGGAGTTTTTGGTAAATCTTCATTTTACATTCTTTACTGATAATTATGTGGCTCTGCATAAATTCTGGAAGCAGAGAGTATGATAACTGGTGCCCACAGTGTATGAGACAGGTAAGAGTTCAGAGGAAAAACAGTTTCTCAGATGTGACACATCATCCTGTGGTACCAAAGACACTGAGTTTTACAAAATTCATCTTTGATGTATGGAGTTCCTGGACTCCTATTATCTCCGTTTTATCATTTTTCACTCTCAATAATTCTAGCCTTCAGCTTTAATTAGATGTAAGAGGTCCTTATTTTGGAAAGGGACTAGAGAAATGCAGATCTGACTTATTCAGAGCTTCCTGACAGCTATGTTTGTAGATCTCTAGGCAAAGTATGTGTCTGGCCTTTTTCAACGAAGTATTTTCAGTAACAAGTTGTCAGTGAGGTCAGTGACTAGCGGTTCAGGATTAGATACCACCCACCCTGGCTTGTAACCTCCCCTTTCTTTCTTATCCTGGGTGAATGACGCTTAGCTAAAGTGACTGCCCCACTGTCACTGCCTCTCAGTTTGGTACTCTGTAACTTTGTGACTAACCAAGAGATCTGCCTTTTTTTCCCCCAAGGCTCTTTTTGGAAAATTCCCTACAAGAGCCGAAGTTTAAACATATTTTCTTTATAGGAAGCAGCAGAAAGGTAAGAGTCAAGTTTGTTAAGAGAAGAGCTGGACTTCAGTGCATTCTTGTTTCTGTGTTGAATTGCTCTGCCTTAATTATATATCCTAGGTTTAAAATGTGGGTTTCCTTCTGAATTAAAGAGCATCACATTATTATATACAACGGGAATGTTTTGAATTGTTATGATGCGGAATGTAGGCTTTCACGCTAATTTTAAAGTTATAAATAACTTTCAAACTAGTGCCAAGGGAAGCTAGTAGCCAAGGTCGTGCTTTGCATTCAGAGAGTTTCTGGCTATAAAAAGCCGATTGGGATACTGTGCAGGAGAAGATAAGATACGACCTGGAAGCTTGTGCTTTGGTATGGGGCTGGGGCAAAAGGAAGCAAAGATGGAAAATATTTGAAGGGATTTTACTATCAACCAACAATTTGTTCACAGTAAATGGAAGATTTTTCAAGTGAGATAGTGGCAAAAGCATTAACTTTTGAATTTAATCTTTGTCTTTTATATTTCTTTTATAATTGGCAGTAATAATAGGAGGCTTAGGAATCTCTTGGAACTGTTTTACCACCATTTATAATCAAATGAAAATCACACTGTATGGGATGAATATGGAATGTCATAATCAGTTGTGTAGAGAGAAGGTCACTATATGATGGGGTCTGAGTGACTGTGAGCAGTTGCTCTCAGTTACGCTGAGGACAGAACTGGAAGGAATGAGTTCACGTGGAAACAAGAAGAGATTTAGGTTAGGCATCAGGAAGTTCGTTGACTGTAGAGGTTTTGAGTCACTGATAAACACTGCTAAGAAAGACTGTTGCAATGTCTCTGAAGATACATGAAATCTAATGATTTGCTTAAAACATGCAAGTGGGCAAAATAGGATTTCAAATTAGCATTGGTTCTGGGTTTGGGGCTAGCTTATTTAGACAGACTGTAAGGTCAACATATTAAGAATAATTGTGATTTGGAGATGTGGATTATCAACAGTCAGATTTGAATGGCATATTTGGATGTGCTATTAAAATTTCATTACCAGCTATATAATATTACCTCAGTGGTAGCATAAGACAAATTTGTTAAATGGAGAAACCCAAAATACAGACAGTATAGATACAGCTATTTCCATTTGTTACCTCTTATACATAGTCTCTGTCTTCCTTTTTATTTAAGTAAAATATTGGAATTTTTACAGTAAAACATTTTCTTTTCATTGTAAAAGTAATATGAGCTTATTGCAGGAATTCTGAAAGCACAGAAGAAAAATTACCTGCGATCTCATTGATGCGTTTCCTTTTAGTCTTTTTTCTCTGCACAGCTTTAAAATGAATTGCAGTAATACTGTGGATACAATTTGGAACCTTGCTTTTTCATTTAACCTTTACCAAAACATTTTCCATGTAATATTACCTATTCTACATAGATGTTATTTTAAATTGCTGTGTAACATTTTTCCAAGTGAATGGCTATGATTTTATCCATCATTGTTGAATCTCTAGGTGCTATGGTAAATCTCTGTGTGTGTGTGTGTGTATTTACTTATTTATTTTTAATGTCATTTCTTTAAGCTCTATTCTTAAACATGGACTTGTTGGATTAGAGAGCATTAGAGTTGAAGGCAAAGGTTGTGATTTTTAGGAAGATGGGTTTTTGCTATTTTTCTTTTAAGGCATTGTAAAATTCCTTGTCTACCAAATGAAATATTTATTGAGTGTCTATGATATGCAAAACATAGTTATTAGGCATATAGATACCAATATACAAAGTGTTTGAAAGGACAGAATCTCCTCTACTTACAAAATTTCAACTTATGCACTTTCACAGATATCAACAAAACTACATGTTGGAGTCAAAAATGCTTCAGCTCTGCCTAAAACCAATAGGCAGTATTACTGACTACTTACATTACTCTGGAGTTTAGAATAATAGAATTTATAAATAACTTTTGTTAGAGGACTGTCTACACATAGTTCTGATTTATATAAATTTTGTGATCCAACTGTGACAAAGAAATAGCAGGATTAGGAAGAAGAAATACTTTAGTTATAATAAAAGTTTGGGGAAATTAGAAGTATTTGGAGAAAATCTGTGGGCAGCAGGGTGGAAAGAAAAAGGATAGAAGGCACATGCAAGAGCAGAAATTCAGTATTGGGTTTTTCTGCTTAGGAAAACGTGAGAATGGAGTAAGGCTTGGGTAGGGAGGGAGTCAGGTAAGATATGAAGTTTTAATTTTGTTATTGTTGAATTCAGGAACTATGGTTGTAGAAATAGAATATATTGAAGGAAAAAAGCTAAAGAAATGATGATAAATAAAACCATTTGATTTTTGGAGCTGGTGGCTGGTCCAGAGAAATCGAAGTGGAGAGAGTAGAGGGATCAGTATTATTTGTTGGGAGGTGAGGTATATGGTCGTGAATTCTTAAAGGATATATTCTGCCTGTATTAAAATTTTTTTTTAAATTGTGGTATTTTATTTTTCGGTGATATTTAGAGGAAGACCATAGCTTTGGAAGGATGGGAGTTCCGTTCTTTATTCCCTATGAACTTCTGTTTGCATGTTTCTATTTTTTCTTTGGAATAGAAGAGATTAAGATTTAGGAAGAGAAGTTGGCAGCCCAGTCTTGCTTGAAGAGAAACTATGTGCTTCGTAGTGAAGTCTTAAAAATAGTATTTATTTATGGCTCACTGGATCATGGGAATATTAGTCTAGAGATCCAAAAAGCATAGTTGTATGATTCTTTTTTTTTTTTTTTTTTTAATATTAAGGCTTTTTTTTTTTTTTAAGGGAGATTGGCCCTACGCTAACATCTGTTGCCAATCTTCCTCTTTTTCTTTTTTCTCCCCAAAGCCCCAGTACATAGTTGTGTATCATAGTTGTAGAGTTGTAGCTCTGCTATATGGGACGCCGCCTCAGCATGGCTTGATGAGTGGTGAGTAGGTCCACAACCAGGATCCGAACTGGTGAAGTGGAATGCACGAACTTAACCGCTATGCCGCTGGCCGGCCCCTGATTCTTGTTTGAATTCTGGATTTTAAGTGACGTCATACTGTGGGGTGGAACTCCTGAGTTTAGCCAAGTTGCCTATCTAATGGAAAGAGACAGATAATTGAGACTACAGAATTTTTTTTTTGTGAGGAAGATCACCTCTGAGCTAACATCCGTTGCCAATCCTCCTCTTTTTTGCTGAAGAAGATGGGCCCTGGGCTAACATCCGTGCCCATCTTCCTCTACTTTATATGGGACGCTGCCACAGCATGGTTTGGCAAGTGGCGCGTCGGTGTGCGCCCTGGATCTGAACCCGCGAACCCTTAGGCTGCCGAAGCGGAGCGCACAAACTTAACCGCTACGGCAGCAGACCGCCCGAGACTACAGAATTTTTGAAAATGGACAGGACTATTAGCCATTGCACCTGATTTTCACGTGCTTAGTTACTGTTTTTAACTCTGTTATTGCTGTCTGGGATATAGCCAATAATCTGCTACCAATTTAATCACTAACTACCAGGGTCTGAGAAGTGACTTGGAGTTCCTATGTACAAATTTGTAAATTAGGTCAGATTTATTTGGCACCCCCACTCCCCCACCTCTTTTCTTCTGCTTTTCTTTACCCTAACCAGTATGCTTTTGCTGCTTCAGGTGCCTCCATAAATGGGGAAATAGATTTGATGGAGAAGGCAATGTTTGGTACAAAGAAAAACCCTCAAGTACTGGGGCCCTACTTTATATTAGCGCAATTCAAAATGTGATCAGTGTTCTAAGTCTGTTACTGGTCCATGAAAGGAGATAAGGAGTTTGTACCAGAGTGTAAATCATCTATGCCCTAAGACTTTGTAGCAAGACTTTCTAGATGAAGGAAGCAGTCATTGATTTACATTCTGGTGCAAGCTTCTTATCTCATTGCAGGCTTGTACTTTGAGTAGTATTGCTTAAATTACACTGTACACACATTTATCTCCTCTATCTATATGCATATGGGGTAGAGAATTTGGATAGAGGTGTACAATTAACTAGATAATACATGAATTACCAGGTCTTAGTTGATGAGGCTTCTGGAGGTAGTAATCAATGCAAAGAGGCCCTGAGTTAGTTCATTGAGAACACACAGAATGACTGAGAGGCAGGATTCCCCAAAGGGCTACATTGAGTCTACTCTAATGTTGGCGTTGGAATTACTCTCTCATTCTGGATGACTTGTGTACCAGACATTATTCTTAGTGCTTGGGTTAGATACTAGTGAACCAAATAAATGTCCTGCCCTCATGGTGTTTCCTTTCTAGTGTGTCTGTTTTTGTGGGTGGGGATGAAGGGAGAATGAGAAATAAAATGATCTCTCTGTGATCAGGGTACCAGGATCTGTCTTAGTCTAGGCCTGGAGCTCATAGGTCATGTTTCCATGGAAATTTGCAGGATTAACTAGCTTTTCTGTTAGACTCAGCAGTTCCTATTTTCACAATATGGGATAACAAAGGAATCTTAATTTTAAGAATCAAGTAATCTGTGATAGGCACTGCTGGTTGCCTATGCAATATCCATGCATTCCACTCTTCTTGCTAATTTACAGAACCCTCATTTAGATCACGAAAAAAAAGGCATAAAGTTATACATATTGATCTGCATCTTGTGTCCCTCCTCCACCAATTAGGACAGTTACATTTAGTTAAGGCGGATGCCTAACAATTCATAGAGACTTACGTCATTCTTGTCAATGGCTTCATTGTGTTTTACTATATGAATGTAGTGTATAATTTATTTAGTTTGCACTGTATTGATGGATATGTTTGCTGTTTTCAGTATTTTTTGTTTGTTTTTTCATGTTGCTATGCTGTAATAAATATCTTTGTTAATATATCTTGATGTACTTTTATGAGTGTATATTTAGGATAAATTCATGGAAGTAGAATTGCTGGGTCAAAAGGAATGTTCATTTTAAAATTTAATAAGTATTACCTTTAATTGGAAGTATCAACCAAAGTGTTAAAGAGCATGCCGGGATGATTTAAAATTTGAGAGCTATGGTCATATTTCTCTTTAGGAAGTTTGTATCAGTTTGTACCCACATTAACAGTGCATGCTGAGAGCTTATATCCCCAACTCTTACCAGTACTAATGATACTCTATCAAAATTTTTCACTTTTGACAGTCTGGTAGATGAAAATGATATCTTGTTTTTTTGATTTACATTTAATTAATTATGAGTGAGGTTGAGAAATCTTTAAATATTCATTAACCCATTTCATTTCTTTTTACATAAAGTGCTTTTTCACATCCTTTGCCCATTTTTTTTTCATTTTTCCCCCCAGTTTTATTATGATATAATTGACGTACATCACTGTATAAGTTTAAGGTGTACAGCACAGTGGTTTGAGTTACATATATTGTGACGTGATCACCGTAATAAGTTTAGTTAGCATCCTTCACCTCATATTGATACAATAAAAAGAAATAGCAAAAAAAGAAACAATTTTTTTTCATTGTGATGAGACCTCTTCAGATTTACTCTCTTAACTTTCATGTATGTCATACAGCAGTGTTAGCTATAGTCATCATGTTGTACATTACATCTCTAGTACTTATTTATCTTGTAACTGAAAGTTTGTACCTTTTGACCACCTTCCTCCAATTCCCCCTCCCCCCATCCCACCCCTCTGGTAACCACAAATCTAATCTCTTTTTCTATGTTGTTGTAAATGGCAGGATTTTCTCATTTTTTTATGGCTGAATAATATTCCATTGTGTATATATATATCACAGCTTCTTTATCCATTCATCCATTGATGGACACTTAGGTTGTTTCCCTGTCTTGGCTATTGTAAATATGCTGCTATGAATATGGGGGTGAGATATTTTTTGGAGTTAGTGTTTTTGTTTCCTGGTTATGTCCCCAGAAGTGGAATTGCTGGCTCATATAGTAGTTCTATTTATAATTCTTTGAGAGTACTCCATACTGTTTTCCATAGTGGCTATGTCAGTTTACAATCCCGCTAACAGTGCGCAGGATTCCCTTTTCTCTACATCCTCACTGACACTTGTTATCTCTTGTCTTTTTGATGATAGCCGTTCTAACAGGTGTGAGGTGATGTCTCATTATAGTTTTTTTTTTTCGTGAGGAAGATTAGCCCTGAGCTAACATCTGTTGCCAATCTTTCTCTTTTTGCTGAGGAAGACTGGCCCTGGGCTAACATCCATGCCCATCTTCCTCTATTTTATATGGGATGCCACCACAGCATGGCCTGATAAGTGGTACATGGGTTGCACCTGGGATCTGAACCTGCGAAACTCGGGCTGCCGAAGCAGAGTGCTCGAACCCAACCACTACACCACTGAGCCGGCCCCTCATTGTGGTTTTGATTTGCATTTTCCTAATGACTAGTGATGTTGTGCATTTTTTCGTGTACCTGTTGACCATTTGTATATCATTTTTGGAAAAATGTCTATTCAGATCCTTTGCCCATTTTTAAATTGGATTGTTTGTTTTTTTGCTTTTGAGTTGTATGAGTTCTTTATATATTTTTGAAATTAACCCATTATCAGATATATAGTTTGCAAATATTTTTTCTCATTCCATAGGTTGTTTTTTCACTTTGTTGATTGTTTCTTTTGCTGTGCAGAAGCTTTTCGTTTTGATGTAGTCCCACTTGTTTATTTTTGTTTTTGTTGCTTGTGCTTTAGGTGTCATATCCAAAAAATCATTACCAAGACCCTTGTCAAGAAGCTTTTTTCCTATGTTTTCTTCTAGGAGTTTCATGGTTTCGGGTCTTACATTTAAGTCTTTAACCCACTTCAAGTTAATTTTTGTGAGTGGTGTAGGATAGGGGTCTAGTTTAATTCTTTTATATGTGAATATTCAATTTTCCCAGCACCATTTATTGAAGAGACTGTCTTTTCTCCATTGAGTATTCTTGGCTCCCTTATGAAATATTAGTTTACTGTGTATGCTTGGGTTTATATATGGGCTCTCTATGCTCTTCCACTGGTCTATGTGTCTGTTTTTTCTGCCAGTCCCATACTATTTTGGTTACTATAGCTTTATAGTATAGCTTGAAATCAGAAAGTGATGTCTTTTGCTTTGTTCTTCTTTCTGAGGATTGCTTTGGCTATTTGGGGTCTTTTGTGGTCCCATATACATTTTAGGATTGTTTTTTCTACTTTTATAAAAAACACCATTGGAATCTTGATGGGATTTCATTGAATCTAGAGATGGCTTTTGGTAATATTGACATTTTACCAATATTAATTCTTTCAGTCCATGAACATGGGATACCTTTCCAATTATTTGTGTCTTCTTCAGTTTCTTTCATCAATATCGTGTAGTTTTCAGAATAATGATCTTTCACCTTCTTCGTTAAATTTATTCCTAAGTATTTTATTGTTTTTGATGCTATTGTAAATGGAATTGTTTTTTTAATTTGCTTTTCAGGTAATTGTTGTTAGTGTATAGAAATGCTGCTGATTTTTGTATGTTAATTTTGTATCCAACAACTTTACTGAATTCCTTGATTAGCTCTAACAGTTTTCTTGTGAAGTCTTTAGGATTTTTGATATATAAAATCATGTCATCTGCAAATAGAGACAATTTTACATTTTCTTTTCCAATTCTGATGCCTTGTATTTCTTTTTCTTGTCTGATTGAGCTGGCAAGGACTTTCAGCACTCGTTTTTAAAATTTTTATCCACCCAGAGTAAATTAGGCAAATTAGCTTTTTGTCTGTTTAATGTGTTGCAAGTATTTTTTCCCAAGTTGTTGTTTATTTTTTCGCTTTTATGTTTTATTTTTAAATTATACAGAAAATAAAATATTTTTGTACTCAAATTTTTAATCTCTTCTTTTATGGTTTTTGGGCTTTGTGTTTGCTTAGAAAGGGCTTTCTACTCTAATTGTTATACCTAATTGTATCATACATAAATTCACTCATACTTTTTCTCAGAACTTTAAAATCTTTGCCGTATGTGCAATTCATTTTGAGCAAAAGAGTGAGGCTGGGAGCCACTTTTATTTTAATTTTTCTTTTAAATGTTTATTCAGCTGATCCAATATGATTTATTTAAGAATCACTCTTTTTCCTGTTAATTTGAAATGCCATCTTTATTGTAAGTTAAATTTGTATTAGAGTCTGTTTCTCAACTCTCTTTCCTGTCTAATAATATTCTTATCTAACTTTTCTCCAACTCCTACTTTTTTTAAAAATTTTACTTATTTATTTTTTTCCCCCCAAAGCCCCAGTAGATAGTTGTATGTCATAGTTGCACATCCTTCTAGTTGCTGTATGTGGGACACGGCCTCAGCATGGCCAGAGAAGCGGTGCGTTGGCACGCACCCGGGATCCGAACCCAGGCCGCCAGCAGCGGAGCGCACGCACTTAACCGCTAAGTTAAGTGCCAGCACGGGGCTGGCCCGTCCAACTCCTACTTTTAAAATAATCTTATTTTGTAACGTGTTTTAATACCTGGAAGGATTAATTCTTCTCCTTGTTCTTTTCTGTCCCTTCAGGATTTTCCTAGATATAATCACATAATGTTTATTTCCAGGTGAATTTTAGTAAAACATTTTATCAAATTCTTATAATAGCCTGTGAGTATTTTAATTCTGGGAGAAGTCACAGCTTTGTAATGTTTAGTCTGCCTATGCATCATCTTTTTGTTTATTTAATTCTTCTTTTATGTCCTTTAGTAGAGTTTTAAAGTTGTCTTTACACAAGTATTTTATAAACTTTGGTTGCTATCATAAATAGTATCTTTCCTTCCCTCATATTGTTAAGTTGGTTATAATTTGTAAAAAGGAGAGCCATTGATCTGAGTCCGCATTTGTATTTTTAAGAAGTGCCTCCAGTAGTTGAGACACAGCTGATGTTCAGATGGGCTTTTGGGACCCGGATCGCTAGGCTGGCTCTTTTGGATTTGCTTCTCCAACCAGGTGTTTCCTCCCTGAACTGTAAAACAATCCAGCCTGCATCTTTTATTTTTTTTTAAATATTTATAAAAATTAATTTTTTAAACTGAAAAAGTTATATATGCACATTTATTTTTATTTTTTATTTTACCAAAGGGTATCTTAGCCAGGGTTCTTGCTTGTAACTGAGTCTGTTCTAGCTGGCTTCAGCAGAAAGAATTTCATAAATGACTTTAGATAGCTCATAGATTCTCCAGGAGAGCCAGAGAAATAGCCAAAGACAATGCAGCTAGGAAATATGTCCAGCTGCACCTGAGGGATGGTCCTCCAGATGTACTAGCTTCCACCATTCCTGGCTCTTTGGAAAGCTGTGGGAGCCCCACACAGCTTTCCCAGAAGGATCTGATGCCTGCGACCTTTTAAAATCTCACCCAAGCTGTGTTTGTTTGGTGAAATCTGGGTCCCCCTCCTGCAAGGGAGTCTGAGAAGAGTAGGTTTCTTAGCTTTCCAGTCTCTATAGAGGAGGAAAGCTGGGCCAGGGCTGGAAGAGGTGTTAGCAAACGTATAACAGCTGCCTCAAAGGATATACAATAAAAATAAGTCTCCCTTCTGCCCTGACCCCAAGCCCTCAGTTCCATGGTCCTCTTCCCATGAGGCAACTGCTACCAGTTTCTGGTGTAAATAAAAAAAAAAAATTGTCCCATGTCAGTACATATAAATTTACTTTACTCTTTATTATAGCTGCTACTTGGTTAAATTTAACCAATTTATTGCTTCATGCTATTCTGGTTTATTTTAATGTTGTTCCTGTCTGTTGGTGAAGACTGATATTCCCTAGTAAGGCCATACAAATTGTTAAAATATAAAATGCTTTTGCACTCTCTCTCCCTATCTCTAGTGGCTTTCTTCCACTTGACCTCTGCCTGGGACCCTCTAGACCTTTCCTAGACCCAGCAACTAAAGGGTGAACACCTGGCACAGCAGGGGCCTTCCAAGACCCAGCTCCTGGCTAAGCTCTATTTAGTTGGGGCGTAAGCCATGATGATTGTTAAATATTTTTAACATCTCCCCTACTACTAGGCAGATGACATCCAATTGGATTCTGTATATTTCCTAAGGCTTTTCCTCTAGTCACATTTAAAAGTCACACCAATGAAGGAATATATGACAGTTTTTTCAACTAGTCCTTCATTGATGCACATTTAGGTTGTTTCTAGCTTTTTGTTATCACAAACAGTACTGCAGTCTTTGACATGCATCTTTGTACACATGTTCAAATTCCTAAAAGTGGTGTGGCTGAGTCTAAGAATTTGTACCCATAAAATTTTCTGTATATTGCCAGAGTGCCTTCCAAAAAGATTTTACCAATATACACTTTAAGCAACAGTGTATGAGACAGCTCACATTTCTTTATCTTGTCAAAGAAAATTTCACAAAAGATTTAAAAGATGATTTAGTGAAACCAGCTTATCCTTCTTAGAGATGATATTGAAAAAAAAAGGAAGAGAAGAAAATTAAATTAGTTTAGTATGAGTGGCTCTTAATGAAACTATACCAAGATGTCATGAGATCATTTCTTTCTTTTCCAATTGATAATGTTTTGATACTGTATTAAAATTTTCTGGGAATCAACATCAAATTTATTGGTTTTAATTTTTAGAACCTACTTTTTTGATGTATGGAAGAACATTTGTCAATTTCCAATGCCATGATTACTCAAAAATGCCAACAATAATTCTGTGATAAATATGCAAGTTTTTCAGTGCTCTGTAATATAGTGGTTCTCAACCCAGGGTACTTTTGCTCCCTAGGGGACATTTGGCAATGTCTGGAGATATTTTGGTTGTCACAACTAGGAGGCTTGTGCTACTGGCATCTAGTGTACAGAGCCCAAGAATGCTGCTAAACATCCTACAAGACACAAGAGAGCCCCCCTACAACAAATTATCCAGCCCAAAATGTCAATAGTGCTGAGAATAGGAAACCTTCTAACATCTAACTGATGTGTTCATCCTTACCTTTACCCTCTTCATTTTTCTTTTGTACATCCTTTAAGAATCTCAGCTCTTCAGAAATCTCCTTGTACGCCACATTGATTATATTTGCATATGATCTCTCCCATTTTTTCCTCATTTGTGATTGCAATAGTGAGTTTTATTTTTTGAGCTGTCTTTAATTTTAGAATCTCTGGCTCTGGGACGGTCTTATATTTTTTCTGAACTGCTAAGCAATCTAAGACACCTGTCTTGGGGCCGGCCCTGTAGTAGAGCGGTTAAGTGCATGTGCTCCACTGCTGGTGGCCCAGGTTCGGATCCCGGGTGCGGACTGACGCACCGGTTGTCAGGCCATCTTGACCTCTCATTTCAGTCAACTTTTTTTTCATTTCATTTAGTCTTTCCATCACTTCTTTCCTAGAATTTATGTGTTTGTATATTTCACTGAGAACACAGAGTAGATGTATTCTTAATTTTCTTTTGTCTTGAGGATAATTTCCCCTTACGTATTTAAGATATTACTTTCCTCTTTTATGTTATACGGTCTTTTAATTTTGGATTTTTCTATTTACTTATTTTTGAAAGACAAGAGATTTATTCAGTCCTAGTGTTTGTTATAAGTGAGGTATGTATATCCCTTTGAGCTCCATAACTATCAACTTTGGAACTACAGAATTTCTCTCTCAAATCTTAACATGGAGGGCAAGTATCTTGCTAAATTTCTGGGCTACAGGAGGTACATATCCATTGGGGCAACTATTCTCCTATTTCTATCATCTTGTCCTCTACTTGGACAAGAGGTGAGGTGAATTTAACCCTAGATAATTTGAATTCACTTTTTAAAATTTAGATTCACTTTTCTAAAAGAGATGCACCAAACCTAATCTCTAGAATACGCTTCTGCCAGTGTTTATTATGTCTGCCCCTACTGTTGTGGCTCTCATATTCCAGGGCACAATAAGTTATTCTTCCCTCCTCCCTTTTTATCCTGTTGCATTTCTGGGAACTAAAACCTTCCAACAGAGTGTAGTTAGAAATGCATTGCTGAGAGGTGGCCAGGAAACATGTCTGGCTATCAAAAAAGCGGCTCCTGTGCAGTAAGGGGGTGAGAGCTGGCTTTTTGTTTGGCTCTGTCAGCCCCAAGTCTTTGATAGAATGTCAGGATACACAGATGTGAGGGTTTGGCTCTGTGGTTCCTTTAAATTTAGGCACAGGGGAGTTCTAGCTCCCCACCCCCCAAGTTTGTCCCATTCATGAAGTAGATAAGGTAGAATGGTCAGATTTAGCAAATAAAAATAAAAGACACACAGTTAGGTTGAATTTTAGGTAAACAACCAATAATTTTTTTAGTATAAGTCTGTCCCAAATATTGCATAGGACATACTTATGCCAGAAAATTATTCATCTTTATCTGAAATTCAAAGTTAACTGGGCATTCTGTATTTTATCTAGCAACCATAAGGTAAGAGAAAATTTCCTCCAGTGTTTGCAAATCATTAATGAGGTCTTTATCCTTTTGTGTCTCAGGTACTGGTGTAACAGGGTCTTTTTCTGGTTTGATAAAGGTTGCTCTTCCTAGTCTTCCTTCACCTGCAGGGCTGGTCAACACTGGGAGGACTGGAGGAAATTTGTAAAGAGTCTGGGAGTCTTCAAAGAGGAAAAGAGTGGAGACCTGGACTCCTCCTTTTACGGTGTCTTTATTATTAGAAAGTTTTTTATGCATTGAACTGGTCCTGATTAAGAAAGGATCTAATAAGAAAGAACACTGAAGACCTAAAACTGTTACCCCTGTTGTGGCCTGCATTACCTGATGGGAGAGGCTGTTTGGTCATGGGCATGACTGGAGGCAGAAGGCCATCCTGACCCAGCCACTGTGCTTGGTAAATTAAAAAGCTGTTGGCGTGGATGCCATGCCATGCTTCTGAGGAGCAGGCTGCTTCTCTCTTGAAGAATCACTGTGGCCACTGTTGGAATCTGCAGCAGCAAAGGCCAGAGCACAGTAGGCGAAAAGGTCACACTGGACTGTGGGGGATCAGTTTTCATCAGTAAACTGTGTGCCAGGAGCAGACCACCAGTAGACTTCAACTTGTATTCTAATCAGATTCTCTAGTTTTCTCCCTCTGAGATGGATCAAGAGGCCCTCGGCGTTTTTGAACAATTTGAGGGACAAGAGAGATACTGGACTCCCTGCCAGTCTGGCAATTGGGAAGTGGTTTTAATTTGAAAAATTAATAGGTGGGACCTCATTTTTACCCAAAACTATTGAAGTAGATCCTACTGTTGCCACGTATACATATATATTTTACAAATATGTCATCATAAAATATATTGTTTTATAATTGTTAATTTCTGTAAAAGTTTCTTTTTTCAAGATATCATGACCTGAGAAGACTGTATGTATTTTCCTGTGGTCTTGTGCTTTCCAGTTTTGAATATATAGTTTAGATCAATAAAGATATGTTAATGAAAGACTATCAAGCTTTGTGATTCTTTATGATTCCTACGTCTTTTTCTTTGTCAGCTTGTATCCATTAATATTTTTAGAAGACCCAGCTCAAAATTTCACCTATAATAAGTAGTCATCCTTGGGTAATTATTTTTAACTTTGATTACTTCTTTAACTTTGGTTCCTTGGCCCTTAGTCTATATCATATAATCTTGCATTTATGCATATGCTAATTTAAAATATATTGGTTGTTGGGGCCGCCCCGTGGCGTAGGGGTTAAGTGCGCGCGCTCCACTGCTGGCGGCCCGGGTTCGGATCCCGGGCTCGGATCCCGGGCGCGCACCGACGCACCACTTGTCAGGCCATGCTGTGGCGGCATCCAATATAAAGCGGAGGAAGGTAGGCACAGATGTTAGCCCAGGGCCAGTCTTCCTCGGCAAAAAGTGGAGGATTGGCATGGGTGTTAGCTCAGGGCTGATCTTCCTTCTAAAAAAAAAAATACATATATATGTGTGTGTGTATATATATGTGTATATATATGTGTGTGTGTGTGTGTATATATATGTGTGTGTGTATATATATATATATATATATATATATATATAGGTTGTTGATCCTCGTGATTGCGTTCCTCTAGGGAGAAATATCGGAGAATGTATTTATGATCTTAGGATAGGAAATAATTTCTTAAATAGGACCCCTAAAACATAAGCAATAAAGTAAAAGACTGAAATATTTAATTACATTAATATAAAAACTTTCTTTGTGAAAATAAAAACACCGTAAAAGAAGATAAATAAAAGCTACCAATTGAGAAGATATAGGTACAAGTCATCCATAATAAAGTGGATTGCATTATTCTTCCCCATTCTTCTCCCTCCTTGTGTCCATGCCCTTTGCCATGTAACTTTGCAGTTCTTCGCACTACAGGAGGAGTATATTTCCCTGCCCCGTTAGTGTTAGACTTGGCCATGTGACTTGCTTTGCCCATTGAAATGTGGGCAGAAGAGGCAGAGTGCCAGTGTGGAGCTTATACCTTAAGAGGCACTCTACGTTTCCACCTGCCCTTCTTGTATTTTTGTCGTTGCCATGGGAAGAACATGCTCCTTGTAGCGTACTTATCCAAGAAGAATGAGAAACATGTAGAACAGATCTGGATTCCAAAACTACAGCGTGGAGTAAGCCCAGCCAGGTCCGTCCTGGATTAGCCAACTCCCAGCCAACCTGAAAATGTGCAAGAGAGAATAAATGTTGCTTTATGCCACTGAATTTTAGAGTAGTTTGTTATGTAGCATTATTGTGGAAATAGCCAACTCATAGACCATTCAACAAAAATGATTTAGTATAAGATTTTATAAAGAGCTCCTAAAAAATAAGGAAAAGAACAATCCAACAGGGAAATAGGTCAATGATATGTGAAAAAGTAGTTCGCAGAAGAGAAAATTGGAATGACGTTTAGCTTGTTTCACTAATTATCAGGTAAATGCAGATTATAACATTGATGGGATACCTTATCATACCTATTAGATCGGTAAAAATTAATGTCTGGCAATAACCTAGTATTTGTAAGGATGTGAAGAAAATGGAACTTTTGTATACAGATGGTGGAATGTTTAAGGATACAAGGAGAGACGTATCAGGGAGAGAATATTTTCAAGGAATATTATTGAGAAAGGATTATGTATAGAATATACAGAGAATTCTTGGAAATCAGTAAGAAAAAACAGGCAACCTAGGAGAAAAATGGGCAAAAAAATACACATAAACAGTTCACAGAAGGGATACTTGAACGACTGTCTAGTCAACCTAAAACAGATCACCAATTACTTTGATAATCAGAAATGCAAATTAAAACAACAATGAGATCCACTCTGTACCTCTTGTGTTGGCAGAAGTTGAAATGTCATGCAGTATCTTGTGCTGGTGAGATGGGAACATGTGAATCCACGTGCTCTGCTAGTGGTGTTATTTTGGAGACCAATTTGGTAATATTTGTTGAAATTGAATACTCACGTGCGTTCTGACCCAGAAGGTCTACTTCTAACTGTATTAGTTTGCTAGGGCTGCCATAACAAAATACCACAGACTGCTGGCTTAAACAACAGAAATTTATTTTCTCATGGTTTGAAGCCTAGAAGTTCAATATCAAGGTGTCAGCAGGTTTGGTTACCCCTGAGGCCTCTGTCCTTGGCTTTCAAATGGCTGTCTCCTCACTATGTCCTCAACCTCACATGGTCATCCCTCAGTATGTGTCTGTGTCCTAATCTCCTCTTCTTATAAGAACACCAATCATTGGATTAGGGGCCACCCTAATGGCCTCATTTTAACTTAATCACATCTTTAAAGGCCCTATTTCCAAATACAGCTACATTCTGAGGTACAGGGAGTTAGGACTAGAAACATGAATTTTGGGGAGGACACACTTCAGCCCATAACAGAATATATTAGAGGGACTCTTGTATAGGTACACAAAGAGACATGTATGAGAATGTTTATTATGGCATTGTTTCCCATGGCAAAGCATTGGATACTACCTAAATAGTCTTGAATAGGGACATGGACAGATAAAATACATTATAAATGCATCTGATAGAATGCTACAAACAAAAAAATAAACTAAATCAATTATATTAGTTGGGAACCCATTTTTCTCAAATAACAAGAAATCTATAGGTACAAAGTTCAGAGCTGGTGACATCAAGGACCCAAGCTCTTTCTATAGTTCTGCTCTGTCATCTTTCTTCCTCTGCTTTGCAGTGAGAATACTTTATGTCCAGGCATCATACCACAAATAGTAGAAGGGCCAAGGGCCATGGCGATGACTCCCTTTTTTAGAGGGAAAGTAAAAGCTTTGCCAGAAACCCCCTCAGCAAATGTCTGCTGACATCTCATTGGCCAGAATTCTGTCACGTGCTATTCTGAGTTGCAAAGAAGGCTAGGAAATCTAATGTCCTGCTTCCAAAGCTGTGAAAGGCAAGGGAGAGCTAGGATGATGTGTTGAGTGAGGTAACCTGTGGTGTTTACTGCATCTGGATAGACCACGAAAACATAATATTGAGGGGAGAGAAAGAGGGGGAGAGAGAGAGAGTAGTAGAAAGAGATGGGAAGTACAATATACTGTTTGTGTAAATTTAAAAATCCATACACACAAAAAGCTATATATCATTGTAACGGTATATGTCATATGTAAAAAAGTTATGGAAAGTTGACTGGAAAGGTACCCATTAACTACTACAGGGTGGATGGCTATAGGAAGGGAGGAGGGAATGGAACTGAGGCTGGGGGATACAGAATATGACAATAAAAAATAGAATAAAACAGGATTTAAAGGGCCAGTTCCATCAGTTGAACTTTAACTGAGGAGCATGACTGATTGTGTCAATCTAATTTTGTGCACTCAGGACCCAGGAGAGGGGGCCAGCCCTGTAGCTTAGAGGTTAAATGCGCGCGCTCTGCTACAGGTGACCTGGGTTCAGATCCCGGGTGTGCACCGTCGCACTGCTTGTCCGGCCGTGCTGAGGCGGTGTCCCACATACAGCAACTAAGAAGGATGTGCAACTATGACATACAACTATCTACTGGGACTTTGGGGAGAAAAAGGGAAAAAAAGGAGGAGGATTGGCAATAGATGTTAGCTCAGGGCTGGTCTTCCTCAGCAAAAAGAGGAGGATTGTCATGGATGTTAACTCAGGGCTGATCTTCCGTCCAAAAAAAAAGACCCAGGAGAAAAAAAAGCAGGGATGGCTTGGGGGTGTGTGTGTGTGTGGGTTACTCAGACTGTTGGGCAGGGCTTTTCTTTAGAGTTGAAGAAATGTGATTCACTATGTTTACGACTGGGTTTATTTTACCTTACTCTGTGATCAGCTCCATTCTTTTCAGGACAGTTGAAGGCCTGATAGGAATGATGTTATAGTTTAAGTTTAGTGACTATAGCACTTATTTTTTGGGCAATATAGGGATATTACAAGTTTTGCAAAATTGATTTTCTTTGTTTTTGTGTATATATCTCTTTTGCTTTGTACTTCAGAATTAGTAGAATTGACTTTTAGAGAGTCACTGGGGGACATGAGTAAAATAAACATGGCTACTTGGTAGTGAAATCCATCATTCTCTAGTTTTCTGTTATTATCTTTGGAAACAGAGTGGGAGAAAGGATTTCCTTCCTCTATCTCTAATATAGCCTCAGCGAGTGACTGGCTCTCTGCTCTGGAATGAAGCAGTTTGGCACAATTCCATAAGTCTTATGTGGGAACAAGACACCAGAGGTTTCTATTTTTTGCTTGTTGTCATTCTTTTGCTTTTAGTTCAGTATTCTGTTCTTTAACCATCCCATACCCAATCCTCTAAATAAACATACACAATTTATTAGTATGTGTTAGTGTGTCTTTCGTTTTTTCTGTTAAGCATTTGTTACAACTTTGGAAGCAGCTCTTAAGCTCTTTCATTTTAGGACCATGTTTCCTTGTTACCTAATTATAATTATTATCATGGATGGGGTAGATGACTTCCCTTGGTGAAACGAATTTAATTTGCTAAATAAAAATGTGTCAACTTAATGACTTTTCATTGATTTTTAAGTCAGATAGGCAATCTGTTTGCTGTCTCTCACAGCAGCCTCCTAAAATTCTATGGCATTTGATTTGGAAAAGTAGAATTTCTCAAAGAGAAAACCATCTTTCTACAAAATAACAATAATTGATTAGTGAATTATTTAGCAGTGTAATTAGCACTTTATTAGAGTCTATGGGTAATTTTATAAGTAATTCTTCATAGCAACCTTACAGGTCTCATTTCACAGCATGAGGAAGGCAGGATAAATGGGGGTCAATGTGGATGAGGCCAGACAGAGTAAACTAGAGCTTGAGTCTGAACCTTGAGTTTCTGCTTATTCTTTTCATGACTTACCTTCTTTTCCTACCCTTAACAGGTACTTGTTTTGCAAAGTACTATCCTTGGTGGCTTATGTCTCTCTACTCTCAGACTTGGTTTAGGGTGTAACATGGATGCATAGTTATCATATCTCTATCTCTAGGCTTGATTTTTCTCCTGAGCTCTATGATTCAGTGTTTTCAGCTGCCCATGGGACATAACCCATTTGCGCATGCCAGTCACACCTCAAACTCATCATACCTAACATATGTCAGAGTTAAAGCTTACTCTAGACCTGCTCATTGGTGTGAATGTTATCTTTTTAGGGAGATAATAAGTTGTTTTCAAGATAAAATGAAATATATTAAAAGTATATTGAAAATTCAAATAGAGCGTAAAATGTATGGAGGCATTTTTGCTAAAAGTAAAAAGGATTATTTTAAATAAGTAGTGTCTAGTCACTAGTCATTCAATCTCCCCTCCCCCTCAAAGCATTTGTTTAAAAAAATTTTTTTAGCCAAAAATGAGTTGAGACTAACAAGACCTTTTAGATGTAGGTTCTTAAGCCACCTGAGGAAACCAAAAATTGCTGAATGAGACATAGTTCAGGATGTGTCAGAACCGAAACTCAAGAGTTGGAAAGTAAAGTGGAATGGCGTGGTTAGATGAAAACAGAAAAAAATTCATTATCTGTATGTTCTAAAATGTGTAGATGATTGGTGAAAAGGATAAACAAATTACTGGAAAAACTAATTTTCCAGTTTTCTTCTGGATGCTTATCTTATAAATTAATTTGAGAAATAATTCTCTCTTTTATATTATAAAGAATGTATCAGTTTAGAAAATTAGAGATACAAAATTTATGAAAGACTCAATAACAGTTGAAGAGATGTTATACTTTATTTCCAAATGTAAAATATGATTTTTACATGACTACCATTAGTTATTATATGAGGAAAGAAACTGCCACATTCAGATATTAAAAACAGTTTTGCAAAGTACTATCTTTGCAAAGATAGAGTGAAGAACCCAAAACTTGTTTTCATTATCAGAAATAGAATTCTTTTTTAAAGGAAAAGAAGCTATAATTTCCTATTTTGAATCACAATTGAGGAAGAGAATGATTATTTCTTATTTCTTTGGAGAATTTAATACTTTAACATAAAGGATGTGTCATTAGTAGCAAGTCTGGGAGCATGAAAAGAGAGATCACTCTTTGAGCCTTTAGATCTGTTTTATTTTTGCCACCGTTAACTTAGTAAACTTGATGTTTGTGACAATAGCTTCAGAGAAGCATTGAAAATTTTTATCTTATGTCAAGATAAATTTGTGGTAGTTAATGATTTTAGCTAATGGATGCTAAAATCTTTATTTTTAGAGTAAATCAGGCAAATCAATGTACATGCTTTTCCAAACTTAAGTGGGTATTAAGTTGTAAAATAAGGAGTTTGTAGCTTGTGTGAGGACTTTATTAATCATAACATTGCATGATCATGAAGAATATAATAATGCTGTCTTTTTGGGAAACATATCTTCTAAAATTAGCCTATAGCTTCTAATATATAATAGAAAAAATTAAACAGGGCAATTAAAAATATTAAACAGTTTATAAATGTCATAATGTAATTTTGAAGAGAAATTATTTTGTTTTATAGTGTCGTTCTATTTTCTTTGGAATTTGTTTTGGATTTACTAATAGGGCTTGGAATCTTTATGTAGGGTTTTTGTTTGTTTTTTTGTCCCAGAAAAATCTAGGGTTGTGGAAAGTCATTCTGATGGTTGAACCCAATTCCAAGGCTACTTCTTGGCCTTCTACTGCTTTTCTTTTATTACCATGAAGATGTATCTAACTAAGCTGATAGAGGAAGAAATAATGGTAGACTTTGTCACAGATGAGAGATATTAAACACTAATATGGGCTCTGTAAGTGAAATTTGTATGGGCAAAATAAAGTGGTATATCTCTAAACGCATTTAATAAGGGAAGTTGAGATGGTGTGTTCTACTTCCTAGTTCAAGTATGAAAATAAGTGTCATTGGGTGCAATACTGTGGGATTGCAGCATCAAGTGATACCCTCTGTTGGCTAAATGAGGGATTGCATTTAAAAAATGAGTGGCTTTTTTTTTTTTTTTTTTAAATAGAGCTGATTGCTGTGTAAAAGGATTGAGCAGTGCAGAGTATTGAGAAATAATTTAGGAAAAATTATAAATGTGAAGAATGAAGCTAATGTATTATTTAAATAAATATTTCCTGAAGTGCAACTAATATGGAAATACCCATAATTGAAATTTCCTCATCTTTTGATCTATTTTTTAACCATGGATGTAGGCCATAGGGAAAGAACACAGTAGGGAGTAAAATACGTAGGTCTCCTGCCCACCTCCAATAACAAATGTCATATATAATTTTGATTACATATTAATTCTGATTAACCAAGATATTTAAATTACTTTCATTAGTTAAATTACTGTTGTAAGAGTAATTGGCAAATATGTAGAGGTGAGATAAGAACTGCTTTTCTCTGGGTACTCCGTCTTAATTTCTATTAAAAATAATTGAAATATTCTTAAGTAATTTAGAAGTTTGATAAGTTCAACGAAGTATCATATAGCATGTTTGTTTTAAATTTTTCCTTTCTACTTTTTAAATTCTTAAAGCCATTTTGGAATTTACAGTGTTTTGGGCACATAATGCACACAGAAGTTATGTTTAAAAGCTTGTACTGGACAATATGTTATTATTTCATTGCAAATTTGAAAAATATAATTTCAAGTCTCATTCTACTGTTTGATGTTACTCTTCACTGGCATGTTGCTTTAAGAGTACCCATCCCCCCTTCCTGCTTGAGCCACTGTGTCCTGTCAGTCATCCTGAAATACACTAGGGTGCTTGTCAGGCTGTTTGCTTACAGATGCATCATAAGCCAAATTGTGAGCCATAATAGTGGCACTGAATTTCTAAATACAAGAAATTGCTTAGACAGTTGGTTTAGTATCTGTCTATGGGCAATACTCTGTCCTGCAGTAGGTGAGTGAAGTGTCAAACTTTTTAAAATCAAACTTCGCTATAAAGCAAATCCTAATAATTGTAGATTATCTGTTGTTTGGTTAGATAACTTTGGGGGAAATTAAAGGACATTATTTCTATAAAGTGGGATGAATAGAAACTACTATGTTTTGCATTTATTACTTTTATAACTAATTTTCCTTCTAATAACACTAAACTCTAAACTATTTTGTGAAAGCTCCAATTTTGTAAATATCTAGTTTTCCAAGTAGATTAACCGGCATTTCAGATTTAGATAAAAATATGATTCTCTTACACATTTTTTCTTTCACAACAACTCAGGCAGACTCAATTGAGCAGAAAGGCTCAATTCTGCTATTTGGAGTGTTTATTAGTGGTTTTAAAAATAGTGCTACAACAAATTCTCATGTGCCAATGCCCAAGCTATAGTAGTCTTACATCAGAGCATTTAAAACTTCCTACTGTGTAACTGAGCTATTACTATTTGAGTAACTGCATGTAAGACAGTGGAAGCTTTACATTCTATAGACATAAAAGTTGTGCAGCAAGCAGTTTCTTTATTTGTGCAAACAATTTAAGCTTAAATTGTGCGTGGATGCTTTTCCTGTGTTTTTTGTATGCAGGCTTAAATGTTTTTAGGCAGAGAATTGATAAAAGTTCCTTCCAATAAAAGAAGGAACTTGTGGATTCTGATACTTGTATATTCAACATGGTGGAGAATAGTTAAGAGGCAGCAAGGAGTTAAAGTTTTAAGGCTTCATCTAGGGTATCATTGCAGATACATGGAATGATTATTTATTTATTCCTTACATTGTTCTAGAAAGGATTTAAAGTGACTTACAAGGCTACGTGAAATTCGAGATAGGATAAATTAAAAGTGGAGAGTAAAAAGAAAGAAAAACAAGTATGAAGATATGAAACAGAGGCAGGAATAAGGCGACAAATGCAGCAGTTCTTGACTATGGGTTTATGATACTGGTGTATTATGGATTGATGAGAGAGAAAGTAAAGGGTTATGGAAATCTTATGGGGGAATTTCATGCAAACTAGCTGTCTCCCTTACCAAGGGTGGCAGTCCAGAGTGAGGAGAGTATGTTGGACAGTGAATATTAACTGCACTTTAAATGTCACTGTGTTTTGGTGGAAAAAAAAGTTGAGAACTGCTGCCCTTTTAACCCACACACTGATATATGTGGGCATAAGTGTGGATCCAAGTTTTCTAGGAGCAGAAAAAAATTTGGACTTTTAATTCAGAAGAAAGATTAAAGAGGCTTAGTTTTTTGGAAACAACAATAAGTTATCTAAATAAGGTCAAATATCTACGTATTAGAATGGACATGATCAAGACAATGTTTAAAATAAAATGTATTTAGCAATTTTGTGTGAATCGAGTCGTCATATTTTTTTTCTAATAGATTGTTGTAAATGAGATTGGTTACTGCCCTTCCTTTCACTCTTTCAATCTAGTGATAAATTTAACTTGAATTTCAACTTCTGTTAGGTCAAAATTAACTGGATCAATCTAACTGAGAAAAAAGTTGTTGGGTAGGAGGAAGGAATTCAGAGGCAGGACTCCTTAATGTATTTTGATCTTCAAATACTCAAAAAACAACTACTGTGTTGAAGACTTGGGGTTCTGTGCCGTGCACCATACTAAACCCGGCTTGTGTAAGTGAGCCAGCTTAGAAACTCAGCGCTTTCACCCAATAGTACTGAAAAAGGACAAAAGTGTAACAGTTAAAATTTTGCTAAGGATCTTCAGTGATTAACATGATGAGTCAGGGACAATCATTTGGCTCTTTCTTTTTTATTCCATTGTTAAAAATAAGATCAATAAGAAATAATTATTTTTAAAAAAGCAGTACAAAAACAAAGAAAATGCTCAGCTTTTTTTTTGTAGTTTTGTACTGTAAACACATATGCAGGTTGACTTAGAGTTCTTCAGAAAAAATTATAAATCAGATAATACTTCAGATGCATGGGACAACATTGAGGATAACCTGGAAACACAGGTTTAAAGCTGGAAAGCAAATATTATTAAGAAGTTAAGTAGGGTTTAGGCACCAGATAAACTGAGTGATGTACCAGAGGGGTCAAGAATGCTTAAGAAAAGCGAATTAACTTTTGAAAGTATTGGTTCAGAGATCTTAGTGTGAGATCCACTCAAAGAGCTTATAGAACCAATGGATATCAGTAGAAATTTGTAATTATATAGTAGAAGAAATAATCTAGAAATATTTTCTATGTCACTGGGGTAAGAGATGAACAGAAAAATTTTTTGAAAGTCAAATTTATTGAGGAAAAAATTTATATACATTAAATTCACTCTTTTGAGTTTACCGTTTGATGAGTTCTGGCAATTGTATACAGTCATATAACCACCACTGTAATCAAACAGAGCATTTCCGTTGATCCAGAAAGTTTCCTTGTACCCTCTGCAGTCAATCCGCTCCCTTCACCCTTGGCCACAGGCAACTACTGATCTGTTTTCTGTCCTTATATTTTTGCTCTTTCGAGAATGTCGTATCAGTGAAATCACACAGTGTGTACTTTTGTCTGACTCTTTCACTTAGTGTAATGCTTTTGAGAGATATTCATGTTCTTGCCTGTGTGAACAGTTCATTCTTTCTCTTGCATAACATACCACAAATTGTTTATCTATTCACCTGTTGATGGAAATTTGTTTCCACTTTCTTACTGTTATGAATAAGGCCACCACGAACATTTGCATATAGGTCTCTTTGTGGACATATGCTTTATTTCTTTTGGGTAAATATCTAAGGAGTGGAGTTGCTGGGTCATAGTATGGGTATATGTTTAACTTTATAGGAAACTGCCAAGCTGTTTTCTAAAAGTGGCTGTACCAGTTTTCATTTTCACTAGCAATGTGTGAGTTTTCCAGTTGCTTCTGGTAGTTAGATTTAGACGAGGCTTGATTAAATTTAGGTTCAATTCTTTTGGCAAGAATGCTTTATAGGTGGTGTGGTGTACTGTTGCATCACTTCCGGAGGCATTGAGTCTGAGTTGTCTTAATTTAGGTGATGTTAAGATTGATGAGTACATTCAGGCCTTGTAAGCCTGATTCTCAAAATTCCCCATTAATCATTCACCTAATGGTTTTAGCCTTCATTGATGATCACTGTCTAGATGTATTATATTTTTAAGGGTTGTAAATGGTGATTTTATCATTCTATAATTCTTTATTAGTTTTTATTGGTTGGAATTATTTTATAAAGAAGAACTCTTTGCCTCTTTACTATTTCATTACCCTGAAGTATAGTTCATACCAGAAAATCAGGAAAATACTTGATTATTTTCCATTATTTATCAATTTTCAGAAAAATAGGACAGTATTCTAGCAACTCTGAAAGGTGACCAATGAGTTTTTGTTTTTCGAGCAAGTGAATTTTTATATACTGGATATGTTTCAGCGTTTGCATTCTTTATTCTTTTGATGTGCAGTTTCCCCTTTTTGACCATTGAGAACCCCTTTAAATTGGCTCCTGAACCTTTTGACAAAACCCAAGTGGACCTTGCTTTCTAGCACAAGATGTTCCAGGCTCATTTTGTACGTTTCCTGCCACAGACCTTCAACCAGCCTTTCCACCAAGGAACCTAGTTCCTTTTATTGGGAAATAGTAATTAGGCAACACAGTCTATGCACTAGGTTGCCATTGCTGCCCATTTTTGTGTGTGTGTGTGAACAGAGCTAGGAAATAGATAGATATATATATTTTTTGCTGAGGAAGAGTCACCCTGAGCTAACATCCATTGCCAATTTTCCTCTTTTTTTTCTGTGAGCTGCCGCCACAGCATGGCCGCTAACAGAGGAGTGATGTAGGTCTGCGCCCAAAACTGAACCCAGGCTGCGGAAGCAGAGTGCACCAAACTTAACCGCTAGGCCACCAGGGCTGACCCAATAGATATTTTTTAGGAAAAGAAAAATATATAATGAGATCATACTGATATTTCCAGTTCAAGCTTCAGATTACAGAGTTTTAACTTAATTTTTTTGATTTTATGTTTGTATCTCTTTTTTTGTTATGCTGGAAATCTTATTTCCTAGTAACGTGAATATAATTATTTATTTGCTTTATCCTAATGTGTATGTGTATACATATGTGTGTATGTGTATATATATATATGTATATATATGTGTATATATGTATATAATAAGAATATATATATGAATACTAAATGCAGTTTAAGATTACTTTGATGTTCTTTTTGTCCTAGAAGATATCCCTCTAGGGATTAGAGTAAATACTGTGTTTTGAAGTTCTTGAAGTTATTTGTTTCTATGTGATTACAAAGCTAACATGAAATATAGTTAAGGTTTTTTTCCTTTAGATTTTTTGGGATTGATTTATGAGTTAATTGTTTTTTAGTTATGTAAAAATTTACGTGGTTCCAAAGTTAAAACTCTAAAACTAGGCATGTTCAGAGAAGTCTAGCATTCATCTCTGTCTCCTCTATTCTTTCTCTCCTCCTAAGGACAGCAATTTAAATTTGTTTTTGGTTTATCTTTCATGTTTTTTTTTTTTTGAAAATATAGGCAAGAATGCAGATGTTTTTGCAATATCACCTTCTTATGTAAAGGTAGTATACTGTAAACACTATTCTGTACCTTGCTTTTTCACTTAACACTGTAACCTGGTAATCACTCCATAGAAGCATATAGAGAGAACTTCCTCACTCCTTTCTACAGCTGTATAGTACTTGTTTGTGTGGATATAAGATAATTTCCTTTTTTCTTTTTCTTTTTCTTCCTCCCTCCCTCCCTTTCTTCCTTTCTTTCCTTTTAAAAAAATTGCTGCAATGAATTGCCTTGGGCATACATCACTTTTTATTTTTGCTAGTTTATATTTGGAGTAGATTTCTAGAAGTGAGATTGCTGGGTCAAAGGGTAAATATATATATATACATACACACACATATAGGTACATGTATTGCAAATTTACTCTCTATAGGGGCAATGTTTTTGCGTATCCACAAGCAATGTATGAGGGTTTCTGATTCTTTACAGAGTTTGTTATCAAAATTTTGGATATTTGCCAATCTGAAGGATGAGAAATGGTATCTCAGCATAGTTTTAATTTGCATTTATCTTATTATGAGATTGGGCAGCTTTTTATGTGCTTAAGGGCTGTTTGCATATTTTTCCATGAATGAGAAATTATTTTATATTGCCCTAAACTTTGAGTAATATCTGTTGATCCCTTGCTATGAAACATGAGGAAAGGAGAGTATTTGGGCTTTTCTATCTTGTTTGATGTATCATTTTGCTAGTCTGTCCACCATATCCCCAGATATACTCTTGGTCCGTGTGTATTGGATGCTTCTAATGTTACTTTTATCTCTGTAATGTTTTATTTTTTTCCTTCAGTTTGTTTCTTGAGTTCTTCTGTCTTGTTTTTCGTTCCCTTAAAGTGTTTTATCTCTTTTTTGAAACTTTGCAACTATTCGAGTTCTTTTTAAAAGAAAGAACATATTGTGTATATGTGTGTGTATATGTATTTGTGTGTGTGTATTTGTGTGAATTTATATTTGAGTCTACATATAACTATTTCGCTGATCACTAATCTCCTCCTCCTGAAAGGTATTGCTACACAGAATAACCATGGGGCATTTCTGTCCTTTCTCTCTACCTGCAATTTTGAAAATGTGTGCCATTGTGAAAAATGGGATGAGCTTTTAGTGTGAACTGGCATTTTATTAAATAACATGAAAAGAGAGAGGAATGAGGTCATCTTGTAAAATTCTTATATACAATATTACTTTTCAGTTAAATCAGAATTGAATTATAACTTTTTGCTTTCTTGATTTTGGAGGGAGATTAGACTTGACCAGCCATTCATGATAAGAGGGATGTAATATAAGACCTAAATATAAGTAGAATCTGTTATTTTCCTTTGTTTTATTTCATATTGTTTAAGGCGATGTTTTGCTTTTTGTTTTGTTTTGTTTTTTGTTTGTGTTTTTTTACTATTTTTGTAGCTCTCATCTAGGTTGTATGTGTGGGGGAGCAAGTTTTATTTTGGTTACTATGGCTAGACTAAGCAAATGTTTTAATTTAGTTTAATTTTGGGTCTTCTCATAAAGAATCCACAAAACTCATAAATTTTGGGGAGAGGGGCTAAATTTGATTATTTTTCAAAGAACTGACAATAAGGTGACTATTTAAAGGTTTAGTAAAGAGAACTTCAAATGCTTCCAAGAAGCTTTTTAAAGTTTGAATTACAACGTGCTATAGATACGTACTTTTTATTATAAAATGTAACATTGTTTTGTTCTGTTGAAACCCAGAGTTCTTGGAAACTAAGGAAATAAAAAATGCAGACTCTTGAGGATTCCGATATGTAGTGCATTTAACAATTGTGGCCTTCATGCTGGAGCATACCTTTCATGCACCACTCTGGAATTGATTTCAAAGGGCTCAAGATCCTCTCTGAGGCTATTGTGCATTAGGAATTTTTTAAAAAGTGTATTTAGGCATATTGCGTTTCTAATTAACGCACATGTAGGAAATATGCCTTAGATTTTGAAGTCAAGAGATCTAATAAAATGAAGTACCAGAGAGGAGCTTTGTTTTAAACTCTTTCGTTATGGGAAAAAACAATGAAAGCTTTATAGATGAAAGAGATATGTTTATCCTAACTGTAGACAAGTAGGCTCTGCTCTCCTACAGAAGAGGGGATAGTAATGTCAACTAATATTTGTTGAGCTCTTGCTGGGTGTCAGAGATATGGGCTAAGTTGTGGCTTTTATACGGATTTTCTTATTTAACCTTCAAGATCCCTTTGAGGAGGGTAGTATTATTATTTTACAGATGAAGAAACTCATGTTTAGGGAAGTTCAGTAACTTGTCTAAAGTCACCAGTGAGCAGGGAACAGAGCTTATATTCTTGCCCAGGCAGTCCAACTTTAAAGCCAATGCTCTTAACTACTGAGATCCAGTAGTGATGCGATGTAGGAGAATTTAAGAACCCTTTAGCAGATAGTGGGGGGCAGCAGGATGTCTCTTGCTGGCTGCTCCATATTACCCTGCTGCTGAGGGGCTGAGTAGAGCTGAAAGCTAGCCCTTCCTCTGCTGGGCAAACTGTGGGCCTTCCTGCTAACACCTGCAGGGCTGTGTCTCCCCAGAGAGTGGCACCTTTTTCTAATTCATTTGCCCAGAAGGGGCATGTTTTTCTAACTCACTCAAAGGCAAATCTTAACTCTATAATCCTCCTCTGAGTACCACTTGCAAAAATCCTTTGACTGTGACCTGCCTCTTCCCAGTCCACTTTCTCCCTTGGTGGTCTCGTTCCATCCACCTTTCTGCTGACAGCTCTAAAATTTATCTTTTCATCCCAGATTTCTCTCTCAAACTCTGTATATCCAACTGTCTACTTAATATCTTCATTTGGATGTCTAATATGCGTCTCGAATCTATCATGTCCCAAACTGGACTCTTCATCTTCCTGCTTCTCCTGCAGCTGCCCCCACCTCAGTGAATGGCAACTCCATCCTTCCAGTTGCTCCAGACCAAAAAACTTAAAGATATTTTGAGTTCTCTTCCTTCTATGTCCAGTCTGTCAGGAATTCCTATTGGCTCAACTGTCAAAATATATCTACAATCTGACCACTTCTGTCCACTTCCACTGCAATCACTCAGGTCTAAGCCATTATTCTCTCTCATCTGGATTCCTACAGGAGCCTCCCAATGGTATCCCTACTTCTACCCTTGCCTCCCATACTTCATTTTACTCATCAGAGTGATCTTCCAAAGTATAAACCAGGTCGTGTTTCTCTAGTGCTCAAATCCCTGCAGTATTTCCCATGGGGCTCAACATGATCTGCAGTCCCCACCCCCCATTACCTTCTGACCTTTTCTCTTACTATACTCTTTGTAGCTCACCCTAGGGGGTAGCACACCTCACCCCACTTACACTGTCTTCCCGGCTGTTCGGCAAACATGCCAATACTCTCCTGTCTTAAGGTTTTTGCTCTAACTGCTGTGTGTGCCTGGAACACTCTTCCTCCAGGTATCTGCTTGGCTAATTTTCTCACCTCTTCACGTCTTTGCTCAAATGTCCCCTTTTCAATGAGGCTAATCTTGATCTTATTTAACACTGCAATCTACTCCAAACTTCTCTATCACCTGATCCCACTTACTCTGTTTAAATTTTTCTTTTTTCCATAGCATATGTCATTTTCCAATTACTAAACAGTTTTCTTTTTATTATGTTTGTTTTTTATGTTCTCCCTTTCCCATAACTGGCATAAAGTAGAAACTCAATAAATATAAGTTGAATGAATACATGAATGATGCCTTATGGTCTAGGGGTGCCTCTGATCTCACACCATTTTGCTCTTATAGCTGATGAAAAGGCTAGTAGAAGAGCTCACACAGATTATTGATCTCTAAATAAATGCATGGAAAGTATTCGTAAAGTGTAAGAAGAACATCTCAAAAGAAAGAAACCCAACTATTTCTCCATCATATATATTAGGCAATTGCTTGATTTTATTGACTCTGACAAACCTGAGATGCTTCTGTTTACCAAGTGAGTAAAGATGTGTGTATTTCTTTCTTGACAGGCCAAACAAGCCAGCAAATGATTGCTTTGGAAGCATCGAGGTAGGGTTAGGGTTGGGGATGCAGGAGGGCTTAGAAAACAGGTGTGTATAGAGATTGTAGTGGAAATTTTTTATTATGGTGTCCTCTTTCCATTTTATCTCACTTTAGCCAAGACTGAATTGTATAAAATCAACTGTGATGATATTGTGCAGCAAATCCCTCATGCTCCCTTTTCCTTTTCTTTACTTAAGTTTGTTCATTATGATTTAGATGATTTTTTTTGTCAATTAACATTTGACAGTCCTTCACATTATTCCTAACTGCATTATGTTAACCCTTCTGAGAGGGACCATGAGGGAGAGTGAGGCTTGCAAAGTTTTGTTATGCACTCAAGATAAATTTTTAATGACAGTGAAAATAAATGCTCTCTTTTATGACATTATTTCAATAATTGGAAACCTTTCACTAGTGGCACATCCTTTCTTCTGATATTTTGGAAATGTAGAGTATTAGATAAGATTAACATTTGTGATGATAGTGGGGATTGGTACCTACCAAAAATATTTTCCCTTTATACTTCACTAAATAGAGTTTCACTAAATGAGATCCAGAATAGATCTCATAAAGCCCAAAGATACTTTTGGTAGACCTGTTGAAATGATCAAAGTGCTTTAAACTTGAAACCTATTCCCAGATCAAGCCACACATCGTACATGTGTGTATGAATGTGCACACATGTGTGTGTGTTAGTGTTATGACAATAATTAGGGCATAGAAAGAACCATGTTAATAGAGAGGGTGCATAGTAATTATTCAGAGAAAATAGTATGGGAGAAGGCCAATAATAAATAATAATAAATAGAGGTATCTGAAAAAACACAAATTAAATAGAATCTCATAGATGTCAGTAAATCATGAATTGAGTGTTTTTGTTGTGTTTTTTAAGTCTTGAACATATTTATTTATTTTCTCATGAATGTAGTGTTGAATGTTCACAAAATAATTTAAAAAAAAAGTAGAGAAATATATAGTAGTATAGTATAAAAGTAGAGAAATATATATTCACATATAGTGAATATATACTCTTGCATGGAAACCCATAAACTTAAGAAAAGAATGATAGCAGAGAGCATTTGGATGGGAGGAAAAAAGAGAAGAAAAGAGGAGTGATTTTGTTACAGAAGCTTACTGTATCAAGAATTTTCCTGCTCCAGATTAAAAAACCGTTACAGTAACATAGTGAGATAATACATTTAAAGAATTTCAGGGAAGTCTTTTCTTAAAAGTGGAATAACTGATGACTTTTTATCCTCCATCTATGACCACTGTATGTCTTAGAAGTTTGAAGAAACAGTGAGAGAAGCAAATCTGACCAATAAGGAAGAAGTGGTGATATGGAGTGCTGGAAAGTTTGGGCAGGCCTATCCTTAACATTTGTAGTGAGCAGAGTGAAGGTACAACTGGAGGCCTGCGTACCATGTACCTACACCAAACTGTAGAAAATGGCAGTAATTACGAACAGTCAGCATGGATTCTCCAGGAACAAGTTATGTCAAACTAGATTTTTTTTATTGGATTCTTAAATAGTGACCGATTTCAACTCAACATAAGGAAGAACTTTATAAAAGTAATCACCAGCATCTAATGGTATAGTGAGCATCTCATCATTTATATTAATCCAAGCCTAGTATATTGTTGAAATGAAGGATGTTGTAGATGGTATTCTTGAGTTGTTTGGAAGGTACTCCCTAACTCTTAAGATTTTATGGATTATAGAATGTGAGCGCCTTGGTGTGTAATACCCACAACCTCGTAGGAGTTTTGTTTTGGATTCACATTGTGATATTGCTACAAGAGGTTGGTAACAATTTGTCAGACTTTGACCTTGCTTTGACTTAATTTGCAAAATTCTGCAGTTTTCTCTCTATTATTGCCCTGATCCTCAATCAATCAGGATTATTGAATAGGACAGATGCGAAAGATCCAAAAGATTTTTATAAGAAACAGCATTTATTCAAAGAATAATAATTATGTGTAGTCAAGGTTCTTTAAGGACTTGTTGGTTTATTATTTTATGATTTTTTCCATAGAAAAAAGAGCTCAACAACTTTCTTTACTTAATGTATATTAAAGACATGATCACAGATTTAGAAGATACTTTGGCTAAATTAGGTTTGTCTTTTATCTCTTGGCTGAAAAACACTCTTCTAGCAGGATTACATATGATGTGGATAATTTTTACTCTCCTTAATTTTTTATTTTCCTTGTCTCCAATTTCTGGTGCTCAATATAGCTTTGAAAACCCATTATGAATTCTGCAGTGAAAGGACATGTTTTTAAAGGCTGTGCAAGTTCACTTAGATCTTATTTTAGTTCACAAGAGTATCCTCTAGTTCGTTTCCCTGAGATGAGAGAACAAAGCAATATCAGCAACCTTGACTTGATTTATATGTAGATAGTACCTGTCATGAGAGGAGTAACTAGTAAACCCTTTTGTGAGCACTCACTTGATAGAACCCTGTGGTTATGGAGACTGAAGGACATATTTTATTGATAGATTGGCTCTGGGCTATGCAGAAAGGTCACCATGGGAATATCCTATCTATCAATTTAGATTTGCTTGTGTTAGAGGGAATCAAAGTGGTAAGTGGAATGATTGGAAAGCAAAACCAAAACCCAAACCCAAACAAATCATTTCAGTCCTTGAAATGCATTTGAGAGAAATCACTTGGCAATATAGTTTGGAGCCTATCTTGAAGCATATCTCCTATATTTCAGATGAAAAGCTGAGAAAAGAGATCACGTTTCTACTTTTAAAAAGGAAATAAAACCAGTGAAAAACAGAGAGAATCAAGATAGTAAAGGGCTAAATCAGAGGGCTTTGTATCTTTTTGTATTTGTGTATTATAGATAATAACAGTAATTTATACTTTCATTTGAAAAGAAATTAAAATAATATATTTTCACTTAATATAATTTGAATAGTAATTTTTTTCAAGCAAAAATGGCTTTTAAAAAGTAAAGGAATTGTAGGTACTTTTGTGTAAGTGGCTTTTAGTACAGTTAAGCATAGACTGAGAACAAGGACATACGTGACAATCTTAAAGTGGGCAAGGAGGTCCTGAACAGGCCGTTTGGGTTGTGTTTAATAAGAAAACTATCTAGGAATGTGCTACATTTCAGAAAGTATACTCTTATCTCTGTGGTCAGCAATGCTATTGGGTTTTATATAAATCCCTCAACATTTACAGTACAATTGGCCCTCTGCATCCTGGGGTTCCACATCTGGGCGGGGGTGGGTTCCGCATCCGGAGGTTCCTCCAATTGCAGAGCGAAAGGCTTACGGTGGTTGCGTCTGTACTGAACACGTACAGTATAGACTTTTTTTCCTGTCATTTTTCCCTAAACAATACAGTATAACAACTATTTACATAGCGTCAATATTGTATTAAGCATTATAACTTATCTGAAGATGATTTAAAGTATACGGGAGGATGTGTGTAGGTTATATGCAAATACTATGCTATTTTTTTATAAGGGACTTGAGCATCCCTAGATTGCAGTATCCACGGGGGTCCTGGAACCAATCCCCAGGGATACTGAGGGATGACAGTAGTTTCTAGTAGATGAATAAATAATGTATTATAGCTACTTGAAAATGTGGCTAGAGTAATCCTAGGACACTCAGCACATAAATTATCCTTTTTTTCCATTTCAAATTGCTTATTATAATTTCCTGAGTTGACTAGAAAATGTTTTGATACTATACACAAAAGGATTAGTATGCATTAGTGTTTTTAATAGTATAGTCAAATTTGGAGTATGTAATTGTACTTAAATGCTTTCATTAAATTTTTAGATTTGTCATAATTGGTTCTTTTGAGACTTTCACCTTAATTGTCTTTGTTTTTAATGTCAAACTTTGCTGAAGATACATGAAAGAATTTTAAGTACTATGAGTATATTTGATTTTAAGCATTTTTGAAATTCACTATTTTGATTAGGTACAGATTTCTAAGTTAAGTCACTGGGGACAGCCTTTTGGCAGATTCCTATTATTCTCAAGAATACTTCAAATATCCATTTTTATAGGAAGAGAATCATGGAGTGTCATCATGTGGCATAACATCTGAAGAGCAGTAAGGCTTCTACTCTACAGTATTTGCCTCTATTTTTAAAAAACAAACTATGTTATTAACCTAAGAATTAGAGTATGTCAAGGTAAGAGTCAGTGAGGATGATTTTTTAGTTACAGGATGGTTTTGTGTGTGTGTCTCTCTCTCTGTGTGTATATCAGGTGTACGGTATGGAAAGGCCTTGGTGAAGCACTGATCTTTTCACTTGCGCATACGTATAGAGATTATGATTATCTTTGAATATATACAATAACACATTTATGGGTCCAGGGGAAGGATCCAGTGGAGTAGGAGAGGTTGAAGAGCAAAGAGATGTTGATTTTATGGAAGTAGGCCAGTGGGATTTGAAAAAGGCTAGAAGAAGAATGGCGGTAGACTCTCAGGGGAAGGAGTTGGGAGGAAACGTGGGCCCTACACTGAGATTCAGATATCCCTTAGGGGTTGGAGGCAGAGGTATAGGAAAAAGAACAATCCTCTCTTCTAGAATCACTGAGAGTGAGAGGATCATTGAGGGACTGATTCTGAATAAGAGTGGCACCCGGAAAATGTATGCTCATTCATTCACTCATTCATCTATACATCCATTGTCCGTTCATGGAGCTAATCAGTCAATTAAAAAGAAAACAATTATCCACTCTTATATCTAAAATAATAAATAGAGAAACTAAAGTAAAAGTAATACTTTCTTTTTTGTTTTGGTTTCTATGGGTATCATAGAGAATATCAGGATATTTTCTAGGGGCAGATTCTTATGTTCTCTTAGCCTGCAAATATAGGAAACTATAGAACAAAGTAGGTAACAGCTAAGTGGGAAGGTTTTTGCATTGATAGTAATACTTGTTTATGTGGACTATAAATTTATTTTTTTAGCAGGCCAAGTTATATAGTATAGGAGAGAGGTGTCTCTTACTGTTTATCTCCGTGGACATTCAGTAAATACTTGCTGGTTGATTATTGATTGTGAACAAGTTAATACAAATTTCTAGGCTTAGTGATTTGGGTAATAGTCTTCACGGCTGATGTGTTACTTTGAATATGTTATGATATGCCACTTATGGTCATTTGGTATATATGTGTATTCTTATGGAAAAATCTAACTGAATTGATTTTTAAGACTAATATTAATGCCTTAAAGAATGGCTTATAATTTTTTTTAAAAAAATTTTGTCTTGCCCAAATATCAGTGCCTTCTCAGAGATTTCTCCCTCTTTTTATAATAACTATGCCAATTTATGTTCATTTCTTTTCTGTACAAGAAAGTAAATTGCCCCCAACTTTCTTCTCCAATCAAAACCCTCAAATAAACAATTCCCCAAACAAGTAGGGATGTATCACATGTCTTTCAAAGTCCTACCTGGCTCCTCATCTGAGTCGTCATTAACAACAACAGGCAAAATATGGGCTCTGGCAGGCTCACTGCTATAATTTCATGGAAGTCAAAGGACTTGTGTATTGTAAGCTGTGTCTCACCAACTCAGCCATTCTTTTTCGCTTCAGGCTCCTGATCAAATGCAAACCCACCTGTGCTGGGTTATTATTTTAGTCATGAACATACTAGCATAGATTAATTTGTTAGAGGACCTAGGCCCAGACAGCATGACCTCGAAGAACAGTTGGAGAGTATCTCGTTTCTCTGTTGGTGGACTTGACACCCTGGTCCTCTGAGGGCTACAGCTGATATCAGAAAGAGGTGCTGCATACAAATCTCACGTACTCTATGATATTCATTTGTCCTCTCTTTTAGAAAGTATTTTTCTTTATTAGTAAGTGTCTTTTTGTTTTTGTCCACAGGCAACATGTCAGCTGAAACACCACTCACACTGAATATTGATCCTCAGGATTTGCGGGTCCAAACATTCACTGTGGAGAAGCTGTTGGAGCCTCTCATAATCCAGGTATTAATACCATGGAAATTACAGTGTTTGTAGTAACTGCAGAAGAACTAAAAAATGTGGGGGAAATAGATAATGAACCAAGGAAAGATTTGCTTTTTATAGAATGATCATGTCATCAAGTGTTGTTAAAATGTAAAAAAGTATGTATTTAGTAATAAAAATAATAAAATTCTGAAAGTCCTCCCCACAGTTTCTCTTTTAAAAGCAATAGCAGTAATGGCATGTATATGTCATTTTCAAAGTACCTTTATATAAATTATCTTGTTTGAAAGTCATGAACTGAGTGAGGCAGGTAGCCTGGTTAAAACCATCCTTATTATGTAGATGAGGAAACTGAGCCTGGAGAATTTCAGTGACTTGCCCCAAGGTACTTGGTGTCTCATTTGTCAAATAGGAAATTATTTTTAAAATACCAAAATCTATGAGAAAAGCAGCTATTTAAGGAATTCTGTGATAAAGTCTTTCATAAAGTGAACAATCCTTTGGTAGCATGCATAATGATTCTCCAACTTACTTATTATGTAAGTCTAGGTTTTATTTATTTGATTTTCTTAAAGCAGAGCTTGAAGAAACTTATACCATAGTATAGATTTAAATTTTTTATCCTTATCCCCAAATTTGTGAGGGAACTCCCCTTTGGGCTTACCTTACATCATACCCCCTAAGACAAATTGTCCCTTTTTTTAAGGCTTTGAAACATTCAGTGGTTACTTGGGTGAGAAGCTACACTGACCTTACCTCTGATGCTTCAAAAATGTTCTGCTTATCTTCTCTGTGGGGTGGGTGGTGCGGAGGGGAGTAGCCCTGAGAATAGACTTTGTACGCTTTTTTGCTTAGCACAAGTCAATATCTGCTACTGGAAAGACAATTTAAAACATATGCCTCACTGATCATAGGTTAATCATGAACTTTGGCAGTCTAAAAGGCACTAAGATCTGGTATGAAACTGATACTACATGACTATGAAGACTACATTAAAGTCCCATCTTAGCCACCCATTGAATGGTCTTATGTTAAAAAGAAGCAAAAAAACTTATTTGTTGTTTTTCTAATAAAGTTCACTGGAAAAATTGGAAAAGGAAAACAAAATAAAACAAAAAGAAGATAAAAAACCATTCACAGTTTTACCACCAAGAGGTAAACATTCATATTTGGATGCATTTACTTCCAGTACAGTAAAATTGTGGTTGATTTTTATTACCTTAGTACTTTATCATATTAAAGAATATATATACATATATATATATAAAGAATATATGTAAACAAGGTGGAGATAGTACTGTATATGTAGGTTATATCTTACTCTTCCATTTAAAAGGATATTTTGATAATTTCTTCATTCTCTGTAAGCATGATTTAATAAAATTGCTGTTTATCCATCATATGGCTGCACCATAGTTTTTTTAAGTAGTCTCTCATTTTTTGACATTTAGGTTGTTTCTACTTTTTTCCTGTTATAAATAGTGCTGTGCTGAATGTCTTTGTGTATGAATTTTTGTCATCAGTTCAAATTGTTTCCCTAGAATTAGTTGCTAAATGTAAAAGTAAGTGGCCAAGATATGAGAATTCTTATGTTTTTTCATATGTATCACCAATTTTAGGGGTGGGGGGAGTTTGAAATAAGTTCTCACAAGTGATTTAAGATTTTGTTCCTATGCAATTACTGGGTGTGGGGTGGGGAAATGGCCTTTATTTTGGAGATAGCTGGTAAAGGCAAGTGCATTAATGCTACTGCATAACCCTTATTTGTCCCATAACAATGGAACATTAGAGTTGATCACTTAAGACTTGCCAATCACAAAGGCTGCTGACATATTGCTTATGAACAGAGAAGGTATCATTATGGAGAAACTACTTTTTTATTCTAACTGAAACCAATAGATGTTTTGCTTTAGTCAATTACATTGATGTAGCAGTCAGTAGAGAGTATTCTAGGTAAATTCACATTAAAGAGTATGCTGTTCACAGTTTGTGTGTATTTTCTGGTGTGTTTAAAAGCTATTTAATCTATAAACATTTATTGAGTCCACCTAGAAAATTAAAAGGGTGAAAATGACCCAAAGTAATTTTATTTGATTGGAAAGAAATTTAACTCATTTAAAAAGTGTGATTATGCTAATTTTAGAGGGCTTTTAATGTGGTGCCTGGACTCATACTTTTCATGATCTGCAAGTAGATGAGTCAGGGAAAGAGAAATTAGTACTTACTCTATACCAGATAGTTCTCAGTTACATGTAAGTGTAAATTGTTAAAATTATTTTCCCTATGATTGTTGTCAATGTTTTTGAAAATTTTTATTAATTTCTTAAAGGCAGTTTGGGTATACCGCTTCACCAATATTTCAGTTAGGAAAAAAGTTTCTAGATCTTAGCAATATTCAAGTCCAATTAAATTACAAATATTAATAATTTATAGAATATTTACTATGTTCAGGAATTATCTCATAAAGGAGAATTCTAGTACAACAAAATTATTTGAACACACTTTTGATTTTCATTATAATGGATTCTCCTTATGAAAAACTAATGCATTTCAAAGTTCAAGTGTTATTAAAATTACTGATCTTTTTGGATTGGATACACAGCCTTCTTGTATCTGTCACTTTGATCATGTATCACCTATCAATACAAGTAAAAAATTCCATTAAATTATATTAAAGGTGTTTTTTTCTAGAATAGCATCATACTAAATATCTCATCACATTCTTTTTTTTTCCAAAGAGTGTTTAATCTGAAATAGTTACATGGTTTATTTTAAGTATGTGATATAGTCTCTGATTATACTGGAAAACATTCCAAAAGAAGTTAATGATTTTTAGGTTCATTGTGCCGCCAGATAAAGTTATCAATTTAGTAACCCCATTAAGAAAATTCTCACCTTTCCTCATTATTTATCTTCATGTTATTATATTCCTTGGCTTTCAAGCTTCCACAGATATTACTTACCACTTCTGTATATTACTCAAAGTCAAAATTACATTTTAATGTTCAGAGTAATTGGTCATAGATACTATTATGTCACTCTGACTTCTAAATTCATTTATTAGTAAGTCTTTACTCTTTTTATAGTTACCAGAGGCTTCCCCACCAAACCTGATTTATCTTTAATCTGTTTTTTTTTTTTCTCTTGGGCACAGGTAAATCACTAGGTCATTTCGCAGGGATGTTCAGCCTGGAATATATTTCAATCATTTGCTTTCATTTTCTCTGTGTGATAACTTAACACAGTTGCATCTCTCTGTAATAAATTCCTCCAATGGATCAGAAATAATTTTTTTCTCAGCAATTACATTTTTATGATTGCAACTGTAGACATCTGCACTTTATCACTTTCAAGATCCAAGTTTGGCAATGCAGTGCAGAAAGTCTATTTATGCAGAATTGCGATTAGAAGAATTTACATCTCAATGTTGTATACTCTCTGAAGGAGATATAAACTGCTAGATCATGCTATAGTCATCACATAATGGAACCATCTATGACCTTATTTGCCACAAAATATAATTTGCTATGTGTTAGATTCATGTTGAATGTGAGCTAAAAGAATTGACTTACTCGAAATCCTCTAAGATAAAAACAATAACAAACTCCTTATAATGTGTTATCTCCAGTAAGATTTTTGTGTTTTTTTGGGTCAAAGGTTCAAATGTATTTTCTCATGTAAATATATCCTGTGTTTTCAAGACGTAAATATAGAGTTAGATCAATAGTAATAAACATTATTCCTTTGGCTTTCACCCCTAACTCTTGTAGGACCTCTTGGCCTTTTCCTAGTTTCCACTTACATAAAGTCTCCTTTCTATTTCTGGGAGTCCCTTGGGGATGGCTTTTATATACTCTATAATCCTCACTGGATCAAGTTCAAGAATATCTGCCAAACCTTTATCAGTCAGCATAAACTAGGTTATGTTGTGATAAGAAGACAACCCCCCAATCTCTGAGGCTTAACAAAAGTTCATTTCCTGCTCAAGCTACATGTCCAATGTGAGTTGGTTGGGGGTCTCTGCTTACTATAGGCACTCAGGGACCCAGGCTAATGTAAGCTCTATCTCAGTATTTACTTCCACTGTTGTTACAACAGGAGAAAGAGAACATGATGAATCATGCAAGGGCTCCTAAAATGTCTACCTGGATGTGATGTATGTCAGTTCCACTCACATTGCTTTTGTCAAAGCAAGTCATGTGGTCAGTGTGGGTGCGGGATGTGTGATCCTGTCCTGTGCCCAGGAGAATGGGAATATTTGTGAACAGACCTAATAACTATTACCTTCCCATTGCCTCCTTTTTAGGGGTTCTTTTTTTTGTTAAGTCTCCATCTGCCGTCAAGTCACCTTTCCGCCCTGATCACAGCTGACTTTATCAGATTAGGCAGCTGACTTATTGACACTCAGTTATAGGTTGGCAAGAAGCCTGTGAGGCAATCTGGCATGAGAGCTCTGTCTCTGGGGATGATGGTGAGTTGGTTGTATCACCATTGCCTCTTTGGGGGAACTGACTACATACTGAGAGTTAAGCAGTCAGTACCTCGCGTTAAACAGTTATATCGTGCAAAGCTGAAAGACACACAGAAGGAAGTAGAGACATGCAGAAGATTTCTAGGGGAGCAATTTTTAAGTTTGGATGCACAAACTCTTGCTGTTGAGGGACAATAAGATTACCCAGTTACCAGAGTTTTAATGGATCCTTCCAATTTCCAAACCACATTCTAGTCTCAGAATTATATTCTAGCCTCTGTTTCCAGTTCCCTTGAGCATTGGCCATGTAGGCCAGATACTTGTCTTCCTTATGTAATCTGATTCCCTGGCCTCCTACCTCTTCATTAGCAGCTGAAAGTTCAAAAGAAGTTCCATTAGTAGCACTAATCCAGGGTTCTTGGGACTGCCCTAACTTGCTTATGCTAGAATGGAAATTTTCCTGCAAAGCCTGTCTTCTGCTCTTTCCCTCATCTACAAATTTTGGCGTCTCTGAGGTATGACTCACCTGTGCTCCCAAACCAGTCTATCTGCCATGTTTTTTCATTTTATCTGGCTTCTTCTTGTTGATGGTGGATGGTAACTGCCAGTGTTGCCCACTGTGAGACTGGAAATGGACATGCCAAGGTCCCAATGCCTCCAAAGCTGCCAATCCTCAAGTGGCAGATTGGCAGTGGGCTCCTACAAAAGAGGGGAGAATACCTCTCTTCTCAACTGTGCTCACTCTGTCGCATGGGCCCCCATGAAGCAATGGTTGCACCTAGAGTCACATAAAATTCCTTATGAAAACAATCCCTTTCGGCTGTTCCCCTAGTCTCTCCCTTCTCCTTGTTAGAGTCAAACTCAGTTCAAGTGGCTGGATGGAGAACAGTTAATCCTTACTCCTCCAAGCACCATGTTTTTCTTTCCTCCCTGGCTTCTATGCCGAACCTCTCTGCCATACTCTACTCTCAACATAATTTCTTTCTCCTCTACTTTAGCCAAAGGAAAAAAAAAAAAGCAGTCATGCATATCGATTTATGCAAGTGGATGCCCAGATGCCCAAAGGGTTCATTTCCTGCTGTTCTACAGACGGATCTGATTGACTTCTAGGTAGCAAGGAGAGGACATGCTTTGGCTTCTTGGCCTCCTAGTATATAATTTCCTTTGTTTCTTTCAGAAAAGAATTCAAGTTTCGTTTGTTGGTGGTTGTTTTCTGTCATTTCTGTAGGTCATTTTGAATGAGTATGATGCTGTTTACTTATGTTCCCTTGGTTTTATCTCCAAGCTTTTTTTTTTTCCTTTGTAGACTTGCTTATTATTCTAATAGAATTTATATCAGAATTAATCTTGAAGGTTCCAAAGAAATCTCAAAGACAAGTCTGCACACATATAGTGTTCTTGTAGATTACTTTATAAGCAAATATTGGAGTTTTGACTATAAGCTTTACCAGTAACCTTAAAAGTTAGTAAATTAAATGTTTTTTAAAGACTTGTAGGCTCAAAGCTTAATAAATATGAAGATGTTATTTTCATGGTAGGATGAAGAAATAAATGTAATTCTGTCTCAATAATGTTTTAAAGTTTAAGGTGATTCAGTATAGTTGAGTTGATTCTAATAAAGTGAATTCTTCAGTTTCTGCATTCTTTTACTGCCAGAAAACTGCTCCCATGGGAAAGTTGTTAGGCTATAGTATTACTTGAGAAACAAATAGTTGAGAAAAAGGAAGCCATTTTTTAAATTAAAATAAGGATTAAGAAAAACTAGTAGCTAATTGATTAAAATAGCACAAGTCCAGTGGGAGTGTGCACGGCTGAGCATATATGGGATGCCCCCACTCCCACTAGAACCTGGTAGCTTTGAGATTAGCTGTGGGCAGACGTCAGTCTCTGCACATGCTTCACCTCTTCTCAGCTTGCTTCCTAGACTTTTTATTCTGTCAGACTCTAATTTTCTTTCTGTTCGCTCCAACGTTGCTGCTCTGTTGTTTTGGGTTATGTGACAGCCCCCCTACCCCCAATCCACTCCACTTCTGTTAATATTTTATCTTTCAATCACAGCTTATCTTTCCTCCACAAATTTAGACTGATCCCACAGATATCCACTTCTAGCTTAGCTGTGGAATAAGATCTTTCTCTTATAAACTGATTTCTTAGGCAGCCAGGTGGTATAGACTGATAAGCCCAGATCCACTTGCCATTTTATTGGAAAATGCTAGATTGATGGGATCACTTGTGGTTCAGTTGGCTGAAAATATAGAAGAGTCCATATCTCCCCAGATGTGGTCATTTTCACTGCTTGAGGTCTGATTCTGCCCTTCATAGAACTGCCTGGGATATTTCAGAGTACCCAATGTGTCTCAGGAGATATTGCTGCAGCTTGACAACTCCATGACTCTAGATCAGTGGTTGGCAAACTTTTTCTGTATAGGTCTAGATAGTAAATAGTTTCAGCTTTGACAGCCATAGAGTCTCTGTTGCAATGAGTCTGCTGTTGTAGTTTGAAGCAGCCATAGACAATATATAAACAAATGGATGTGGCTGTGTTCCAATAAAACTTTATTTACAAAAACAGGCAAGTGGCCAGATTTGGCCTCGGGTACTTAATTTGCAAGTCCTTGCTCTAGACTGACCATTTTCTGGAGATACTCTGCACTCACTGGTTAAGGAAGGGTAAGAAATGGGCAATAACCCACACACAGTTGAGACCTCCTATGAGATAAGTTATGATGGAGTGGTTTGTCACCAAGCCGTGTGAGAGACACAAAAGCCTCATTTAGGGGAAGAGTGCTAACTAGGCAATTCAGAAAATTCTTGTTACTGTTGAGATCGTATTAGCCCAGTGGTTTTCAACCCTGGCTGCACATTAAAATCATTTGGGGAGCTTTTAAAAATCCCGATGCCCAGGCCACACAGGGAAACAAATTAAATCAGAATCTTTGGGAGTAGGAGCAGGCAGTAATTTTAAAAGCTCCCTGGTGATTACAACGTGAGAACTGCTGTGCTGGCCATTATATCAGTCTGTCGTGAGCATTGTTCTGCCTCTTGGCCCAAGGCTTGCCCTAGAATGGGGCTGCTTCTTTGTCTTTTTAATGGAGTTGGATGGTGCCCATCTGGAATAAATTTGTAAGGAATTCGTTTGAGTAACCTCCTGCATCAACTCTGTTTGTAACATGCTCAGTTAGTCCTCCTAGGTCCCAGAAGGACTATTACTAGCAACTCTAGTAAAACTACTGTGACTGAGAGTTCTTGGGTCCACATTCTGCAGCTCTCCCTTACCCAGCAATCCACTGCTACACAGCATTTTAGATTCACGTATGGGTTAGGTTATGGTGGACTCTGCTTAGGGTGGAAGAAGTGACCGTGAGGAAAGAGATTCATAATGCACAAGTCTGAAAGTATGGTATGGTGTCACACCACATAAAGGAGCTTGCATTTACAATCACTTGCAGCAGTGCTTCTAAACGTTAGCCACAAAAGGACATCACTTGTGGAACTTATAAACATCCTGATACCCAGGCCACAGCTAAAGCCAATTAAATCAGAATCTCTGGAGTAGGGCCACATAAACTGTATTTTTTAAAAGCCTCCCAGGTGATTTTATTGTACAGCCACTGGAGTAGGACCTTGCTGCCACCAATGTGTTGTCCATGGACTGGCAGCATCAGGCTCATTTGGGAGCTCCTAAAAATGCAGACCCTCAGGCCCTGCCCCAGACCCACTGAATCAAAATCTATGGTGTAATAAGATCCCAAGTGATTTGTATCACATTAAAGTTTGAGAAACTGGTGTAAGAGACTGTAAATTTCAACTTTTAAATTGCAACCTTGTGTAGCCAGAGTTGAAAACTACTGACCTACACCTTTAGCTGCCTGCTGGTGCTTGAATGATGAAGTCATCGGGAATTTCTAAACTCTGATACCCATATCGTTGCTCTGCAACTGAGTCCTTGAAAGGACTGTCCAAGAGTGACTGTCCTATTGTGCAGGACTGGTGCATTTCTTCTGAAGAGGATCTGTCTCTCCCACACCCCACCTTAGGCACACCTTACTCTCTTCCCTCTCCAAGCCTGTGGTCAGTGTTATACCAAGTCATTCTGTTCTACCCAGAAATGGTTTTGGGGCACTAGGAAGCATGATCTGAGAAATGAGAAGATTTTCAAGGATGTTTGAAACCAGGACATAGTTGGTTATAATCTAGACATAATTTTTATCTCTGGGAAAGTTACTTCACCTTGTTATAGCTAACTTTGGGTGTATATATGTATCTCTCACAGTATTGAATGCTCTACAAATTAAGTCTTAACAGGTGTGGTTTGTGATTTTCAGAAGAGTTTTTTCTTTTAGGAAACAATTGGCATTCTTAACTCTGATTTGCAAGGTACTGTAGTTCTTCAATTTAGACACATTTTCCCACATTCTCTACCTCAGATTTTCAACATTTCTGAAATTAGGATGCATCTTACAATGGATGTGAACATTTAATGTAGTTTTCCTTTTTGATGCGTATAGAGAATCACAGATTTACCCACAGTACACTTTAGCTCCTTTATCTTTCATAAGTGATCTTATCTTCCTCATAAACTCCCACTCTCTGAAGATTAGGAAAATGCCTTATATTTCAGCTGATAAGATTGGTAAACTTGTGTGATTCAGCAATGTAAATAGTCCCTTTTGGTAAATACTCAGTCACTTTTAGATAAAATGATTAGAAATGTCTGGTTGAGGTGAGGGTTTTGCTTATGTGACTTCATGGGGGTGGGAGATGGGGCCTTTGGATCCACGTGGTAACCTTTAGATGCTAGTGCCTATTGCTGCAGAGTGGCTGTTCTGGGGTGCTCTCTGAACTGGTGACCTTTGAGGGGTGACCAGTCCCATGTATGGCCATCTTGTGGGCACCTCTGTATATTTCTGGATGTAGTCTATAACTGATAAAATTTGTGGACTACTCTCTCTCTCGACTTGGTTAGGGCCCATGGTTTTCCCAGAATGCCTTAGCCTCACCTTGGCCCTTGATAGTGCTTCAGACCCCTAAGTCCCAGCTACATCGTTTCTCAAGTGTCTGGCATTATATGTCCACCTCTCAGCCTCTGCTGTAGGATCACCTTGCTCCTCACCATGGTCAGCTGTGGGCAGGCCCACCAGTCTTCAATCCAACCACATTTTGGTTGTCCTTCAGGGTATCTAGCATGGTCTGGGTCTTATCCATGCCTCAGAGGAATCAAGAGTGGCTTAGAAAGCTAAGCTGAACTTCCTTCTACCTATTTACACTGTGATGCCAAGGTTACACTGTGGCTACCCCAAAGTTTGTAAAGGGCAGCTTGTGAAGCAGTTTTCTTCCAGAGTCCCAAAGATAAATGGAACCAAAGTCCCTCTGCTTTCAATGTTTCCCCTCAATCATGCTAACATAGCTCCCCAATCTGTGTGTAGCTCAGAGAGGAGTTTTAGGGACAAGTGTCTTATTTGTCTTTCTTACCTGTCAACTGCTTCCTCCAATAGTCTCTTGGGTCTGGGCAAGGAGAGCTTCCACACTTCTGTTTCCTATCTGACCAAATCTTTTTTCATAAGACTCTATGCTCTAGCCTATCAGATCTAGCTTTTGCTAAATGGGAGATAAAAAGTCTAGAAAGTAATTTTCTCTTTCTCTAATGGCTTTCATAACTATTTTTGCTTAAGACCTCAAGAAAGTTAGCTTTTAAACTCAGAGATGATCAATAATATCTTTTTTCTCTCTGCTATCTCCTTCTCTGGGATAATAGGCCTCATGGCTCAGCCTTGGATTTGAAAGGTTCAATATTGACAAAATATTTTCCACATTTACATTCTGAAAAGGAGTGGTTAAATTGATGGTATGTGTTATAATTGATGGTGTTTTGGAATTGAGGGACTATGGTAATATCCTGATGTTTTGAAGAAGGGACTTTAGGGCATTAAAGATCGAGCACTGGCCAAAAGGATTCAAAATTGGTGACTGATATTTAATGTTTACAAAAAAATGAGGCAAAAATGGCTTTGTCACCTTGCAGGCCATCCTGACAAATAAGGTGGACACAACCTAATCAATTTTAAACCAAGCATCAAAATTTAAATTGCTGGTGGGTTGTATTCAAACCACATTTGTGTTGCCCTACCTATAAAACCATATAAAACCACAGAGCCCTACAAATCTAATCACTATTTCCTGTGGTCTTTCTTGTTTAACGTTTGTTATCTCTTATTTATATATGATGAGCAGGTGATTATGTATATTTTTCCATGGACATGTTCAATAAAAAGGAGTTTTGTGTTGTTATGAGAGAAGAGGAGTAAATCTGATGGTCTAGGGTAAATGGGAAAAAAGGAATCTGGCAACAGATAGGGGCAGCAAAATGCAGATGAAACTTCATAAGTTTATGTTGGCAAAGCATATTGGCATAGTTGATTCAGTTTTATGGTTGATAGGGTTATAAATGATTATTAAACAAAGCTGGAACACAGAACTAGGGTTCATAACTGTATCCCACCATCACTCACTGCTAGAAGTGGAATGCTGGGCTGGATTGACCAAGGGACTGTGTAAACATGCCTAAACTACTACATGTGAGGTCAACTCATTCTTTATTTTAGGGCCAGCTTTGGCCTGATTGGATTTTTCACTTCTTATTTTGTTTTCTTCAAGCAGTCAATGGTTATTGATGAAAAAGAATTGTCCTTTTGCCTTTTCTTGATCGGCACTTCTTTCAATCAGTACTCTACTATAAACTATTGGTTATTGTTTCACCGGAATGATTAATGTCTGATTTAGGTGTAAATAGCAGCATGAATATAATTTCTCCTTAGTTTGCTTAGCTCAATATCTTGATAGTTTTTCTCATTTTTTGAAATATTTGTTTGTAGAGAAGGAGACTATAATTAACATTACATTTTTTACTGAAGCCTAATTTGTCTCTGAATCATTGCTCTGTATAAAACAAGCATCTTTTTAAAATAGTAGTTACATTTGAAATGGCTACAGCCACATATCCTGGGATGAATAGGTTCATGGGGTTGGGTTTCCTGATAAATAACTCCCTTTAAATATGAGGAGTGCCCAAAGCTCAGCCCTATAACTTCTCCAGCTATACTTTGTTTTTAGGAGGTCTCATCCAGTCGCATGATTTAAAAAAACAAATGCTGTTCAAATATCTTTGAAATTTGTAGTAAGACCGGCAAAACCATTGATATGTGAATAATTAAAATGAAAATGTAAGCTACAAGAAGACTGTCTCCAGCTGTTACCTCTCTCAACTCTAGAATTGTATACTAGTCTCCAATTTAGCAACTCTAATAGGCAAACTTAACATGCGTAAAGCTCAACTCTTAATTCCCCTCCTTCCTCTTGTCTCCTTAAGTAAATATTACCTTCATATTCCCAGCTGCTCAGGCCATATGCCATAGAGTCACCTTTGGTCCCGTATTTCTGTCACAACCCATATCCAATCTATCAGCAAACCCTGTGGACTCACTTCAGAATTACCAGAATTCTGCCACTTCTCAGCAACACCACCACTGCTCCCTGGAACAAGCCAGTGTGGTTTCCAGTTGGGCTACTACAATAGCCTCCTAACTACTTTTCCTTCTTCCATTCTTCACCCTTCTCCTCCAATCCCTGCCCAATCCCCAGACTATTCTCTCAGATCTGCCAGAATGATCCTTTTAACTTTTAGGTTAGATCATGTTACTTTCCTGTTCTAAAACCTTCCATATCTCCCAATCACAAGAATAGAATGGAGAGTGCTGGTGATTTACAAGGCCTGCATGATTTGGTGCCTAGATGCCAGCCTGATCTCATCTCTTATGCTCTCCCCTCACTCTGCAGTAGGTGCACCGGTGTTCCTGCTGCTCCTGGAACACACCAGTCAAGCTCCCATTTTGGAGCTTTTCCACTTGCTGTTTCCTCTGTTTGGAATATTTTCCCCAGATATTCAAATGTCTTACTTGTCTACTTCCTTGGGGTCCTTGTTACCTGTTCAGAGAGACTTTTTCTGATACCAAATCTAAACTAGACCTTCCCCATCACTCGTCTATTTATTCCCTTACCCTCTTCACTTTCTTCATAGCACATATCAATACCCACTGTTGTGTTAGACAATTACTTATGTATTTGTTTATTCTCTGTCTCCCCTCAGTAGAATGAGGCTCACTGCTGTATCCTCTTGGCACAGTGCAGGCGCACCATTAATATTTGTTGAATAAATTAATGGGAGAGTCCAAATTTGTTTTTTTGTTTGTTTTTGGGTGGTAAGTAGCTAAGTAAAAACTGGAAGAAACTAATATTTGATATTAGTCTCAGCATGTGGTCTTTTCCTAGTTGTGTTTAAGTTCATATTTTTTCTAAGAATAAGTGGACTTCCTGGATTAGCACATTTAGCAACAACTGTTTATGTATTTGACGTATGAATATCTTTGCTTCGTTATGCCATCTGTGTGGCCCAGAGGGCTGGTGGAATTGGAGAGGGATCTACTTGTGTTTTGTTATCATCTCTCAATAGTTCCAAGTAATAGCTCTAGTTAGCAGTGGTTGTTCATCTAACAAACAAATAGAACCCTAAATTACATTTTAAAAGATGATGGTTGTTTTATACTTTTTATGTCATTGTGGTGAGGATTGTTTAAGGCTGAATTGTGTCCCCCCCAAATTCATATGTTGAGGCCCTAGTCCTCAGTACTTCAGAATGTTACTGTATTTGGTGATGGGGCCTTCGAAGAGTTTATTGAGTTAAAATCAGGTCTTTAAGGTGGGCCCTAATCCAATATGACTGTTGTCCTTATAAGAGGACATTAGGACATACAGAGACACAAAGGATGCATGCACACAGAGAAAAGACCATGTTACAGTGAGAAGGTGGCCATCTGCAAGCCAATGAGAGAGGTTACAGAAGAAACCAACCCTGCTGACACCTGGATCTTGGACTTCTAGCCTCCAGAACTTTGAGAAAATAAATTTCTGTTGTTTAAGCCACCCACTCTGTGGTACTTTGTTATAGCAGCCCTAATACAAGGATTAAAAAGTGAAAATCAGGAATAAAAATTTGTGTCTGCTGTTTTTATTTATAGTTTGAAAAAGAACTATGTAGCCTGTCTCTT